>NC_073312.1:59593454-59703454 GCF_027595985.1 Sorex araneus | reverse complement strand
CTTGCCCTCTGCAGAGAGAGCAGAGTAATATTCTAAATTTAATAAATCAGATCAGCTAATTTCCTGTGTAAAATTGTTTGGTGACTTCTTCTTGTAGACAAAAGCTAGACACCTAATCATGCCCTACGAGGTCTTAGTATAACCAACGTGTCCCCTCTCTGACCATGTCTAATAAAACTGGGTTCTGTAAACCTGGATCCCCTTCTAGCCAGCCTGACTTGTCCCCATCCAGAGCCTTTCAAAATTCTCTGCTTTCAGGCTTTTGCTTGGCCAGGTCTTTCACTTGAGTCTCAGCTTAGAGATCTCCACAGAGACTGTTAAGCCAAATGAATCCCTTTCTCTCAGCACTTTCTACTCTTAAAACTCTGTTCTACTTTTATTTCACATTTTTATTGCTACTTAAATAATCATTTCACTGATTTTCTGTCTCTCTTCTTCCCCAGTTCTTTCTTACTAATGACTACTAGGAAAGGTATTTTGCTTACTTAGTGCCCACTAAGAAGCAAAATACTTTATCGTGCTTATTATGGTGACCTCAGAACCAAAACAATAGTAAAAGCAAATAATAATAATAATAATATATTAATAAGTGAATAATTACATTTTCCTGATTGGCCTTCTATAGTTGACAACCTATTCTTTCAGCTCTACCAAAGAAAAAAAATTTAAAATTTTAATAAATCACCGTGAGATAGTTAAAGACTTATAAATTTTCGTGATTACATTTCAGTCATACAATGATTGAGTACCCATCCCTCTACCAGTGCTCATCCTCCACCACCAATGTTCCCAGTATTCCTCCTGCCACCCCATCCCATCCCCCACCCCTCCTAACTCTGTGACAGGCACTTTCCCTTTTACTCTCTCACTCTCATTTTGGGTATTATGGTTTGCAATGCAGGTACTAAGTGGCCATCATGTTTGGTTCATAGTCTACTTTCAGCACACATCTCCCATCCCAAGCAATCCCTCCAAGCATCATTTACTTAGTAAATGATCATTTTCTCTAGCCCAGCTGCCTTTTCCCCCAGCATGTGAGGCCAGCTTCCAAGCCATGTAGTGACCCTCCTGGCCCTTATCTCTACTGTCCTTGGGTATCAGTCTCATGTTATGTTATATTTATATTCCAAAAATGAGTGCAGTCATTCTAGGTCTATCCCTCTCTCTCTGACTCATTTCACTTAGCATGATAATCTCCATGTCAATCCACTCATATGCAAATTGCATGATTTTATCTCTTCTAATAGATGCACAGTATTCCATTGTTTAGATGGACCAAAGTTTCTTTAACCAGTCATCTGCTCTTGGACACTTGGTTTTGTTCCAGATTCTGGCTATTGTAAATAGTACTGCAATAAACATACAAGTGCAGGTGTCATTTCTACTGTAATGTTTTGTATCTCCGAGATATATTCCCAAGAGTAGTATTACTGGGTCAAATGGAAGCTTAATTTCTAGTTTTTTGACAAACTTCCATATTGTTTTCCGAAAAGGCTGAACCAGTCAGTATTCCCACCAGCAGTAAAGAAGAGTCCCCTTCCCCCCACACCCATGGCGAGACTGGTTGCTTTTGTTCTTTTGAATGGGTGCCAGTCTCTGTGGTGTGAGATGATATCTTATTGTTCTTTTCATTTGCATCTTCCTGATGATTAGTGATGAAGAGCATTTTGTCATATGCCTTTTGGCCATTTGGATTTCTTCTTTGATAAAGTTTCTGTTCATTTCATCACCCTATTTTCTGATGAGATTGGATGTTTTCTTCTTGTAAAGTTCAACCAGTGCCTTATATATCCCTGAGATTAACCCTTGTCAGAAGGGCATTGGGTGAATATTCTTTCCTATTCTGTAGACTGTCTTTATATTCTGGTCACTGTTTCTTTTGAGGTGCAGAAGCTTCCTAGTTTAAGATAGTACCATTTGTTTATCTCTGTTTCCACTTGCTTGGTCAATGGAGTTTCATCTTTGAAGATACTTTTAGCTTCAATGTCATGTAGGGTTTTGTCGACCTTTTCTTCAATGTACCTTAATGGATTCTGGTCTGATGTTGAGGTCTGAACCCATTTTTAGCTGACTTTTGTGCATGGTGTTAGGTAGAGATCTGAGCCCAGTTTTTTGCACGTAGATGTCCAGTTTTGCCAGCACCATTTGTTAAAGAGGATTTCCTTGCTCCCCTGTATATTTCTTATTTGAGGGTGTGTGTGTGTAAGGATATTCAACCCTATTCCATTGGTCTGTAGATGTGACTTTGTTCCAATACCATGCTGTTTTTTACCTGAGCATCCCCCATAGTGTTTGGGGGCCTCCAGGGCTGCTCTCTGCAATGCTCAGAGGCAATTGGTGCTGGAGATTGAACTGGGATCAGCCAAATGCAAGTGTTTTATCCCTTTACTATCTCTCAAGCTCCAGAACTTGATGTTTATTAAAGATTGTTGTTCTTGGGGCCAAAGAGATAGGACAATGGGCAAGTGTTTACTTTACTCAAGTTCAGTCCCTGGCACAGATATGATTCCCCAAAAAATACCAGAAGTAATCCCTGAGTTTAGAGCCAGGACAGAGGTAAATAGGAAATCCCTTGGAGACCCTGCCCAGCGCGGAGAACCCCCTTCCCCACCCCCTACCCACCGCGGTTTGGGGCTTGCCCTGACGCCCCCACCCCCGCCTGGCACCTTTCTGCCACCGCCATGGGTTCCTGACCAATCCCCACTCTGCTGGTTAGGGGCGTGTCCTCACCTTAGGGGGCGTGGCCTCAAAGGTGGGCGTGGCCTCTTTCCGGAGCACAGGCCGCTAATGCGAACGCAGTTGTTTTTTTTTTTTTTACCATTCTGTGCATTTTCCTTTGGCCACAATTGATAGAACCCACTCCTCTGAAGAATTCCCTGGTCATCTTAGTCACTATATGTTAGTAGTCAAGTAACCTAGCCTATCCTAACTTCACGAAAACTGTCAGTGAACACATCAACTTGCACTTAAAAGTCCTTTGTAAATACTGCATAGCCCCACATCTTCAGTTGAGGCCCCTCCCAAGCTAAGGAGAGCACCAGATAGTAAAGCCCATAACAACATGAAAAAAAAGCGAAAATCCCCACCACCAGGAGAGATCCAAGAAAATATCTCACTAACCTCAGCAGCGACCTCCCAAAAATATAACCTCCTCTCAGATAAAGAATTCAGAGAGGAAATTGTGAGGATGGTTCACGAACTCAAAGCAACTATGGAATGAACTTCCAATAAATTAAGGGAGGATATGGATGCAGCATTGGAACGCTCCACCAAGATAATCGAGGAAGAAATGAGAGCAGAAATTTCAAAGCTACGAACAGAAGTCACACAACTAAAAGAATCAGTAGATGAAATAAAAAACTCGGTAGGAGTCCTCAATAGTAGAATGACTACAGCCGAAGACAGAATCAGTGAGCTTGAAGATGAGCTGCACAAGGCATATAGGGAACAACAAATAATGGAAAAAGACCTCAAAATGGCTCTAGAGCGAATTAGAGCCAGGACAAAACACTGAGTACCACCAAGTATTGCCCCAAAACAGAACAAAACAAATTTTCTCTTCTTTCACTATAATTCTGAGTTAGTTCACTCATAACATTCTGAATGTCCAATTTTAGTCAGACTTTTTTTTGTATTTTCTATTTTTAGATTTAGAATTATAATTAAAATTTAAAACTCCTATTTGTAGAGATGGACAAATGGTTGAAATTTTGTCTTTTTATCATAAGGCAATGCATGCACAAGTTTTAAAAAGTCTAATAATACAAGCAGATATAACATAAAGTATAAAAAGACTACCTCTTTTCCTATATTCTCATTTGTAGTATATAACTGAACATAATCATAGCTATTATATCCTTTTTCCTAGAAATCTTATGTTTATTTGTACATGTACATAAGTAAATGTATAAAATATAATGCTTAGTTTTCATTTATGGTATTAATGAATTATATCATAGGTTTTTCATTTAAAATAATTTAGACATTTTGGGGGTTGGAGCGATAGCACAGAAGGTAGAACATTTGCCTTGCATGCGGCCGACTCGGGTTCAATTCCCAGCATCCCATATGGTCCCCTGAGCACTGCCAGGAGTAATTCCTGAGAGCATGAGACAGGAGTAACCCCTATGCAATGCTAGGTGTGACCCCAAAAAAGCAAAATATAAATAAATAAAAATAAAATTATTTAGACTTTTCTTTTTTTTGGTTTTTGGACCACATTTTATGTTGCTCAGGGACTACTCCTGGCTGTGCACTCAGGAATAACTCCTGGTAGTCCTTGGAGGACCATATGGGGTGCTGAGGATTGGACCCATGTTGATCTCATGCAAGGCAAGCACCTACCCAATGCACTACACTATCTCTTTGGCCCCTAGAAATCTTTGAATTAATGAATATGACTATCTATTGATTCTTCTAAATAGTTATATAGTATTCCACTTATAGGGTCACAGTAGTACAGTTATTTCTTTGGGGGGTGAGTGGTGGTGCTTGTGCCACCTCAGCATTGCTCAGGGCTTGCCCATGACTTTACTCTCAGGAGTCACTTCTGTGGGCGTGTAGCCCATCTGGGGTGCCAGTGGTTGGCACCCATGTCATTTGTGTACAAGGCAAAAGCCTGAACCCCTGGACTGTCACTCTGCTCCCAAATTCATTTCTTTTTATGGATACCAGGGTTTTCGACACTACATAAATAATGTAAATTATACTCTATTTTTACAATGAAAATGTATAATAATGAAAATATTATTTCTATGCTGCCCCTGTACAGTATATATTTTCTTGCCTTCTTGAGGAAGTGTTTACATGAGAGAACTTCCTAAAAGGAAAATTACTAAAGAAAATTGAGTATAAAAATTCAACAGTTGGGGCTGGAACAATAGCACAGCGGGTAGGGATTTTGTCTTCTGGGTTTCCCAGCATCCCATATGGTCCACCAAGCACCACCAGGAGTAATTCCTGAGTGCAGAGCCAGGACTAACCCCTGTGCATCGCCAGGTGTGACCCAAAAAAGAAAAAAAAATTAACAGTTATTACCAAAGTGCTGCAATGACTTTAGTTTCCTTAGGGGAAAGAGTGTGAAGATTGTATTTCACCTAGGGGCCATTAAGCTCTTCTATAAGAGATCACTAAAATGTTGTTAAAGGTTGAGACTTGTGTGCTTTTACATATATATGTATGTATGTATGTATGTATGTATATATATCTATAAAAATATATATTTCCCTCTAAGATTGCTTGCTGCCTACTTTGAACCCCGTCAAATGTGATGCAGTGGACTGGAGCGATAGCACAGTGGGTAGGGTTGCACATGGCCAACCCGAGTTCGATTCCCAGCATCCCATACGGTCCCCCTGAGCACCACCAGGAGTAATTCCTGAGTGCAGAGCCAGGAGTAACCCCTGTGCAGCACCGGGTGTGACCCAAAAAGAAAAAAAAAGTGTGATGCAGTACTTTTTTTTGAGTGGTATGAAGTGTCATGGCTATGTGGTCCAGGAACAGGCTCACCTGTGGCTAAGGCTCGGCCTGAGCATGTGGAGAGTGGCAGTGAGCATGGCGGCAGTTGAGTCTAGCTGCTGGGACTGGGTCCCTTGGGATGGGAGGGGTCTCACCCGCCCCCCCTTCGGGGCACCCCAATGTTAATAGTATTTGAAAGTTCATACCCTTGAATGAATATTTTTCTAAATACACTAAGTGAAAATTTATCTTCTAAAATTATGTTTCATTATTATAAGGCAGAAATAAATGTTTACATATGCTTATCATCTACTTGCCTTTACAGATCATTAATAAATTTTTTCTTAATAATGTAGACCCCTTACTATTATATCAATGTCAACCATTTCTGGTTTACCTCCTGATTATGTATATTATTCTCTGTCATTCAGAAGTGTTTATTATTATGTAAATGAATCTATAATCATGTATCATATAGCTCAGTCTTCACCAGTTCAAAGTAATAAAAATATTGACAACATTTTTTAGTCTTTATATGATTTCACATTTTATATATTAGTTATTAATAATCTACAAATTATTTGGCCATATGAAATTAGATACTTCAGTATTTTTTCCAATAGTTTGTCAGAAAAATATTTCTGAATTATTTTTATTCTCCCATTACTGAGAAACAATGGTTTATTTATACTCTAAATTCTCAAATGTATCTTGGTCTATTCCTAGGATCTATGTCTGCACTAGCATCTTGGTTGGTTTTGATATTTTCTCTGTAATTTTTCTGTGTTTCTTGTTATTTCTGTCTATAAAATGCATTTTCCATCATTATTCTATTTATTCTCACTACTTTATTATGCCAGTTGAGTTCTATATTATTATGTCAAAATCTCAAAAGAATCTGACTTGTTGATTTCTGGCAAGATGACAGAATAAAGACCCTGTGCTTACTTCCTCCTACCAACAGCAGCCACGTGAAAAACAGGTCCTCAACACAGAATTACAGGATGATCAGATCCTCATAGGAGGAGCAATAAAGTATAACAGAGAGGGTAGGAAAAATCAGAACATCATTTCACCTGACCTGCTACTGGGGTGCCACAAATTGAGAGAGGAAGTGACCACACCAGGAAAACTAGAGCCTTGGGGGGACAATTCTTTTTTTTTCTTTTCGGGTCACCCAGCAATGCACAGGGGTTACTCCTGGATCTGAACTCAGGAATTACTTCTGGCGGTGTTCAAGGGACCATATGGGACGCTGGGAATCGAACCCGGGTTGGCTGCATGCAAAGCAAATGCCCTCCCTGCTGTGCTATTACTCCAGCCCCTCGGGGGGAAAAATCTTTGATCCGCTTTTGGTGAGTGGGGAACTCACCAAATATATTGGGTGAAACCAGCTATGGACAACAGTAGGATTCTTGGGAGCACAAATCTTGACTGCATGCTGGAAGAACAGACAGGTCCAGGAAAAGGCAAGTGTTAGCACCGAACAACAAGCAGTCAGGACCAGCGGGTGGATGGAACTCCTCTCGACCCTGCCATCATGGGTGTCTCAGGCCATCCCTACCACTCGGGCAGAGCACTGACAGTGCAGCCTACAGCCTCTGGGTACAGACAGCTTCTGGGGAGGGGTCAATCAGTGGAGCCTGACGGGAGTTGAACGTGGGGGAGCTCCACCTGTGGCCTCACAAGAAGGGCTTCTCGCCACAACTAGCTCCTGTGTGATGAGGACTACCTGCAACTCTCTTTCCAGGGCCATCATCTTTGTTACATTCCCTAGAGAACTTGCACCATCAGAGTTCTATAGAGTCCAGTCAGGTACCAGAGAGCTAGTAGAGCGGGAAAGGTGCTCGCCTTGTACGTGGTCAACCCGGGTTCAGTCCCCAGCCTCCCAGGTGGTCCCCAAGCACCACAGGAGTGATTCTTAAGTGCAGAGACAGGAGGAACCCCTTGCCATAACTTGGTGTGACCCCAAAACCAACAAATAAAATAAAATAAGTGTCCAAGCCCTAGCAGCAGGAGTCTGCACCGTGAGGAGAGCTGTGAGTGAAAGATCTGCTGGTGGAGGTTTCTGGGATCAGTTGCAGGACCCCTACTTTCCCGGTAGTAGCTCCATCCGGACGATAGCTTTCTCCAACTGCCGCAACCCTGGAGAGAGGGTTGAGAGGTTTCAAGGGAAGTCGTTTCTTACAGAGAATACCCACAAACCTGAGGTGTCCCCACCTATGCCTCTGTGACTGCTACTGAAACTATGCCTCTCTCCAATCTGAAAATGCAGTTACCCAATTTTTATTTTCCTGCCCAAATCTCTAGGAAAAAATAGGAGCTGCAGAATTTAAAGCATTTAAGAATTTAAAGAATAAAAGCATGAGCTGGATCACATAATAGGGGCAGTATTAGCCCGAGGTTGCTAAAAATGTCTGACCAAGGAACTAGCAAGCAGGGTGATTACAGACCGACCCTTCGGTTAGGGCACTCAGCCTGTGTGGGGGCTTGAACTCTTGATACTTGATAGCAGTAACCTCCCTACTTCCCATCCCCCCACTTCCTTCCCTGTGCTGGTAGAGTTCTAGCCATCCACATAGGTACAAAGATATCAGTACATGAAGTAACAGATACTGCCTACCCTGGGTCAGCAATTTAGAATTATATTCTGCAATTTGTAATCTAAAAATAAAGCTAATAAATCAAATTAATAAAAAAAGTTGTCTACCTCAACCCATATAAATTAGTATATAATTTTGAAAAAAATAAACACCATTTCAAATAAAATATTTAGAGAAATGTACTATGAATAATGGAATAAAACAAAGCCCTGAGGGAAAATTTAAATACATAAGGAATAACCAATTTATATTTTAAAAGAGTTCAAAGCAACAGTCTTAACAAACAAGGTTTATTGACATAGGATAAAAATCAATGAACAAAATGAGAACTATAACAAAGGTAGAGGAGATATAAGAAAGCCTCTTAGAGAAGTAATTGAGCTAAAAAACCCACAATGTTGGGGCCAAAGAGATATTACTAAAGTAGGGTGCTTGCCTTTCATATGGCTGGCCTAGGTTCAATTCCCAGCACACACATGGGCCTCTGAGTACCACCAGAACTGGTCCCTGAGCACAGAGGCAGGAGTACTGCTCAGTCTGCCCACCCCCCCAAATACCACATACAAAGTTGCCTTAAAATTACCATAGACATATTCGATAGTAGATAAGAAGCAGTAGCTGGAACACTAGGCTTCGAAAACATACAAAAAGACCAACAAAAAGAAAAATATAATTAAAGAAGATGAAAAGAGCATTCAAGCCTTAAGAGATAAAACATCTAAAGAGCAAAACCAACTAAATAAAACAGGCCTCAGAAGGGGAAGGAAGAGAAAGGAACAAAAACCTTATTTAAAGAAATCACAGCTGAATTTACTGCTACATGAATGGATTCGGAGACTATCATGCTGAGTGAAATTAGTCAGGAGAGAGACAGGCACAGAATGATCTCAGAGCATGAAGAAAGAAGCGGAGACCTGGTCCTTTACAGCAGGAAGCTTCCCATCATGGGTTTGAGTGGGGAATGGGACGGTGGGGAACACAGGGGCCATGGTGGAAGGAGGCCAACACTCTGAGGGAAGGTGTGGTGAGGGAATGATTTATGCAGGAAGCCCAGTACAGAGGCTCAAAGAGTTCTAAACAAAATGCACCCAAACAGACACATGCCAAGATATAATTAAAAAGGTAAAAACTGAAGACAGGGATAAACTACTAACAGATAAAAATAAATCACACATACTGAAATTTATATTACCTGCAGATTTGTTAGTATAAAGATGGCAGGACAGTAGGGATTAGTAAATTATATTTAATGTGCTGAAAGAAAATTATTTTCAGCTGAAACTCTTTCACTAAATTATTATTCAGAACTGAGTAAATGAATAACTTTATAGACAAACAAAAATTAAAGCAATTCATCTCTACAAAACCAGTCCTACAAGAGATATTACATGGAGTCCTATAAAAATTTTTTAAAGTCCACGCAGAAGCAGCAAGATACCAGAAGTAAAGTAGAGAGAGAGAATAAAAAAGTGTGCCATTAGAATAAACAAATCAAGATTAACATCTTCTCATAAGCTTCTCATAAGCCTTAAGCATAGTATCTCACATGTAAACCAAGGAGAGCCTCAAAAAAAATCATAAAGGAAATACATAAGGTACTGGAAAGGAGGGTATGGGAGATGGTTCAATGTTGTATGTTTTGTGTGAAGGAGACACAGTTTCAATTCCTGCTACTACATGGTCACCTGAGTATTCCAGAAGTGAAGCCCAAGCACTGAGGAGTTTCTGAGCACCACCAGGTGTGAAGAAAAGAAAAAAAGAAAGCAAAAGAAAGAAGGGAGGAAGGAGGAAAAGAAGGAAGGAAGGAAGGAAGGAAGGAAGGAAGGAAGGAAGGAAGGAAGGAAGGAAGGAAGGAAGGAAGGAAGGAAGGAAGGAAGGAAGGAAGGAAGGAAGGAAGGAAGGAAGGAACTCAACATAGAAAACATAAAAGCATAAGAGATGGGAATCATAGGAAATAAAACAAAGGAAAACTACTAAAAAGTGGTGACAACAAATAGCTATATTCCAATAGTCACTCTATTGTTAATGGTACATTTCTCAAATTAAAAAGTATAAAACAGTTTAAAGGATAAAGCCAAACTCTAACTCTCTTCTTCCTATAGGAAATGTTCCAGCTCGAACTAAAAATACAGATTCAAAGCAAAAAGTTGAAGACAGTGGTAACCGAAAAGTCTGCAGGTGCCTCCCTGCTCATACCAAGCAAGCCTTACAGAGACTTAAATAGCTTCAGACCAATGGAAGATAAGCAAAATTCTTATCAATATTTTGTCAATAAATATAAAGGACATAATCTTTAAATGCTTCAAGATGAATGACAAAAAGAATCAGAGTTTATGGGATGCAATGACAGAGAAGTTCATAGTAATACAGACCTACTCCAAGAAATAATCTATCTCTATATCCATAACCTATCAAGAAATACACTATCTTCAGAACTGGAGATACACTGCAAGTTCTCAAAAATAAATTGACAAAGAAAGAATACTTCCAAACACATTTTGTCGAGCATTACCCTCACACTTTTACCACACAAGAATATCACACACATGTACACATACATACACACGCACAAAAGAGACCGATATCTGATAAAAATGTTAAAATATTCTAATACTAGCAAATAAAATTTAACCATTTATTTAAAAAGACCAGACAGGGGCTGGAGAGATAGTACAGCAGTGAAGGTGTTTCCCTTGCATGCGACTGACCCAGATTCAATCCCCAGCTCTCCTTATAATCCCCTTATAATCTCCTTATAATCTCCTTATAATGCCAGGAGTGATACCTGAATACAGAGCCAGGAGCAAGCCCTGAGCACAGCTGAGAGTGGCCCTCAAAATCAAACAAAAACATAAAAGGATCATACAATGTTACAAGTGGGATTTACCCCAGGGATGTGAGGATGGTTCAACTTAAGCTAATTAATTAATTAATACACTACATCAACAAAAAGAAAGGGTAAAAATCATATGATCCCATTAATATAAAATCAAAGTGGCCAGCCAGATTCCCTTCTGTCATCCCGTTGCTCATCGATTTGCTTGAGTGGGCAGCAGTAACATCTCCATTTTGAGACTTGTTGTTACTGAGGTGGCTAGAGAGATAATAGAGCTAGAATGACATTTACCTTGCATGCAGCCATCTTGAGGTCTGTCCCTGGCCCCTCATATGGTCCCCTGAGCACCTCTTGGAGTGATACCTGAGCACAGAGATAGGTGTAAACATTGAGCACTGCAGTGTGTGACCTACAAAAGAGAACAAGAGGGAGTGAGAGAGAGGGAGAGAAGGAGAGGGAAGGAGGGAGAGAGAAGGCATTTGATAAGATTCAGTATCCAATTATTATTTTTTAAAAACTTGTAATAAAGTAAGTACAGAAAAAATATATCTCCAGACAACAAAGGCTACAAATCTAGAGCTAATATAGTCAATGGTGGTTACGATCAAACACAAGACAAAATTGCCTGCTGTCATTACTTCTACTTAGTTTAGAATTTTTCAGCTAGAGCAATTTGACAACAACAAGCAATTAAAGACATTTATGTGCTTTAAACGAGGTGAGGTGGCTGCAGACAGTACAGTGGGCAGAGTGCTGGCCTTGCCCGTGGCCAGCCAGATTCCCTTCTGGAGACTCCACTTGGTTTCCCACCTTGCCAGGAGTTTTTCCTATTTGCAGGGCCAGGATTCACCCCTGAGCACTGGTAGGTGTGGCCTCAAAACAAAGTTAAAAAAAAAGAAGAAATGAAGCCTTAATTATTTAAAATAATATGGTAATATATATAAACCCTAAAGGCTTCACTACAAACTAAAAGGCTAATGCTGGTAGGTGGGCAACTTTGATCGGCATTTTTTTTTTTTTGCTTTTAACATCAAACTATTCTATTAACAAAATTTCTACCACTTTAAAATTACCTTATCGATTCTTTGTGAAGCAACTTTGCCCCAAAATGCCTCTTGAAGTTTACATAAAAGTTTACATAGAAGTTTACATAAAATGGCCACGTATCTGAAACCCAAAGTAACATATGCCTGGCAGAATAACTGAGGTCAATAATGTTTATATCATGCAAATAGAGCTAGTAAACTTTTAAGCATCAGAACAAATACCATATTTTCTATTTACTTTTTTTGTCTTGTTTTATTTTGGGCCACACCTCTCTGTGTTTGAGGTTTATTCCTGGTGGTATTCAGGATATCATATGTGGAACCAGGGATAGAACTATGGTTAGCTGGTTTGCAAGGTAAGTGCCTTACTCACTGTACTATCTCTCTGGTCTTCTGTGTTTAAACAGCAATTAAAATAATTTTCCTTTTTTTGCTTTTGTTGTTTGCTAAAGAAAAACTAAACCAAAGGGACATATCAAATAATCAAGCATTGTATGGACTGAATCTAATCTCCATCCATTTATTTTTAATTTATGCTCTGAGAATGGTGAAACTGCCATGTATTTTCCAAATTTATCAAGAGGGAATATTTATTTGACCCAAGAGTAAGTGTTAAATAGGATAGTATTTCTACACACTAAGAGTGATCTCTTCCCCTTTTTGCATACAGTTTCACAGAGGCTACAGATATGGGATGAACCACAAAGATAAGCATTGTTCCCTCACTGAGTCCATTGTCCAAAGAGGAGGAGAGCATTAAACAGATAAATTTTCAGTATTAATGGATTAGAATTATAAAGGAAAACACATTGTTTAAGAGGGAATAATATTCTTTCTTTTTGGGGTGTAAGGCCCTGTATAGGTCTATTAGGCCTCTCTCTTCAATTTCTTCATTCAGGGTCAGTGTTTCCTTGTTGAGTTTTGTTCTTGTGGATCTATCTAGAGGTGATAAGGCCGTATTGAAGTCTCCGACTACAATTGTGCTGTTAGTGATGTCCTCTTTGAAGTCTGTTAGGAGTCGTTTTAAATATTTAGCCGGTCGTTTGTTAGGAGCATATACGTTTAAGAGTGTGATTTCTTCCTGTTGTACATATCCCTTGATAAGCAGAAAATGACCTTCGCTGCCCCTTTTGATCTTTTTCATCCTGAAATCTATGTTGTCGGATACCAGGATGGCCACTCCAGCTTTTTTAAGGGGGTTGTTTGCTTGGAGGATTGTTTTCCATCCTTTGACTTTGAGCTGGTGGGAATGCCGACTGGTTCAGCCCTTCTGGAAAACAATTTGGACGACTCTCAAAAAATTAGATATTGAATTCCCATTTGACCCAGCAATACCACTGCTGGGAATATATCCCAGAGAGGCAAAAAAGTACAATCGAAACAACATCTGCACATGTATGTTCATCGCAGCACTGTTTACAATAGCCAGAATCTGGAAAAAACCCGAATGCCCCAGAACGGATGACTGGTTGAGGAAACTTTGGTACATCTATACAATGGAATACTATGCAGCTGTTAGAAAAAAGGAGGTCAAGAATTTTGTAGTCAAGTGGATGGGCATGAAAAGTTTCATGCTGAGTGAAATGAGTCAGAAAGAGAGAGACAGACATAGAAAGATTGCACTCATCTATGGTATATAGAATAACAGAGTGGAGACTAACACCCAAGAACTGTAGAAATAAGTACCAGGAGGTTGACTCCATGGCTTCGAGGCTGGCCTCACGTTCCGGGGAAAGGTCAACTCAGAGAAGCGATCACCAACTACATTGTAGTCGAAGGCCATGTGGGGGAAGGGAGTTGCGGGCTGAATGAGGGCTAGAGACTGAGCACAGTGGCCACTCAACACCTTTATTGCAAACCACAACAGCTAATTAGAGAGAGAAAACAGAAGGGAATGCCTTGCCACAGTGGCAGGGTGGGGTGGGGGGGAGATGGGATTGGGGAGGGTGGGAGGGACACTGGGTTTACGGGTGGTGGAGAATGGGCACTGGTGAAGGGATGGGTTCCCAAACTTTGTATGAGGGAAGTATAAGCACAAAAGTGTATAAATCTGTAACTGTACCCTCACGGTGATTCTCTAATTAAAAATAAATAAATTTAAAAAAATAAATAAATAATAAAAAAAAAATAAAAACTAAAAAAAAATGTACATGAATTTGGCAAGTCACATTACCACGGTAGTTCTATTTGCATTCTTTGACAAATTTCCATATTATTTAATAATGGTGGCACCAATTTACATTCTTGCAGTCATGTACAAAGGTGTGGTTTACATCTTTGCCAACAACTATCAATCTTTTTTGTTTTATATAATAGACATTCTAATATGCTTGAAGTGATATTTCCCCATGGCTTTATTTAGTAATATGGGCATCATTTTATGTACCTGTTGGTTATTTATGTCTGGTGAAAAAAATAGATCGGTGGTTTCATTTTTGCAAAAAAAAAAAAAAAAGAGAGATGTAAGAGGTCAGACGTGGTGGATGCAGGGACCCAGGTGGGAAAGAAGGCACTCTGCTTTCAGTTTCAAACATGTCAAAAATAACAGACTGGAGTTTATATTTACCTGGGAAATGACTGAGTAAGTATAATGTATGGGATTTGGATGTGTACCTGTAGGGATGGCAGAGGTCCTCAAGTGTTTGTTGTTGTTGCTGCTGATACTATTGTTGTTAGTTTGTTTTGTGTCCAGACCTGGCCTCCTGGAGGGGCAGGATATGTAGTGCCAGGGATCTACCCAGATCAACTGTATTCAAGGAAAGAACCCTGCCTGTTGTATTTTCTTTCTAGGATCTCTGTTTTGTATGAATATATGCCATTTTCATTATTGTGAGATGATCTTACTTGTTTTTCCTTGCATTTCCCTAGTAATTGACCATGAATACTTTTTTATATGACTACTAGCCCTCTGTATGTCTTCTTTAGGGGAAAGTGTCTGTTTATCTCCTCTTCTCATTTTTGATGGGGATATTGATTGTTCGTGGTTAAGCTTATTGAGGGCTTTATAAATCTTGAATATTAGCTCTTTATATGATGAATCTTATGCAAATACTCTCCATTCAGTAAAGAATATTTTAATTTAAAAAAAAAAGAGGGAATAATAGAAGAGCCAATAATCTTGTGCCTAGGGAGTCCTAAGGTGAGGGGAAGTTGGTGTCCCCTCGTATAACCCTTTCCAGAAAGAGGCAGTAAAACAGAAGACCTGGAGTCTTCTGTGTCAGAACCAGCCTCTGAGGCTAAAGAGCAAGTGAGAGACAGCCTCTAAGAATTATCCCTCTACAGTGTGTACACACACAGTAAGGAAGCAGAGGTAGTGGTAGTGGACACTTCATAAAAGAACTTTCAAACTGTAGTCTAAGACTCCCAGAAACTAAAACTAGCTAAGCTTCTTCCTTCTGTAATTCTTCTCAGTCCTCCTTATGTCATTGTTCATGCATCCAAGGTGGTAGGTGGCTATTTCTATTGTTCTATCCACGGTCTCCGCTTATATGCCTCCTGAAAGAAGGTCCTTGGTATTTCTCAACAGGTCTGATGTGCTTCCACCCTTGGGTCTTGTTCTTCCTTGCCCCTGTGCAAAAGACACTGACTTTCTGTCTTCTTATGGCCTGTGCTGAGAGCGGATATCATGCGTGCGTGTGCACACGCGTGCGCGCGCGCGCACACACACACACACACACACACACACACAGAGATTTGCGGTATTCAAATGCTTAGTTGTGGTGCTCCCTGGGGATTACACATTTTACATTTAGTGTTTAAACATTCTGTCTGTTGCTCATACAGTGCTCCTCCGGGTTTAAACTAATGATCATGGTCTTTGTATAAATCTTAGTTACAGTTTTTGCATACTCCTACTTGTGGATCTTAGATTGCACACTCCATTGTTGTGCTGTTGGCCACTGACACAAAGCCTCAGGGACCATGAGGTAAGACCAAAAGAAGCTTTATGCTTCCAAGTCACTGTTTTTGCCACCAAACCATACCTGGGACTGTTTTGCTTTAAGTTTGCTTTAAGACATAACCTCTTCAAGATCTATGATCACTGATTACTCTATTCCCTAATCTGCTTTCCTTTTTATCTGATATTGCTAACATTATCTGGCATTGCATGGTCCTTTCTTGCTTGTTATAGAGGTCCTGTGGACTAGATTTTAAGTTCTATAACATTATAAAAAAGCACATTAGTTTTTTTTCAGTGCTCATAACCTATATAATGTAAATAATAGCTTTGTGTTCCATAAATGGATGAAAGAATGACAAGATAAATATCTTCCTTCCCATGGATTTAGCAACTTCCCTCATGCTAATGACTCAAAAATCTACATTCTCTGCCTTCTCTCTCTTGAGATCCATTTGACCAACTTCCTGAGCCTCATCAGTACTTATGTTATGAAAGATACCAAACAGAATTAATCAACTATTGGTACCAAAACTTTCTATTCCTCCTTACTTCCTTTATGAGTGACATCTTATAGTTGCCCCAGAACAGGAATCACATAATCATTCTCCTCTATTCTCCACAATTTGATCAAGCATCTGATCAGTTCTGTTGACTCTATCCCTTTGACTCTGTACCCAGCCTATTTCCCCATCGACACAATTTTATTTATTGGTTTATCATTTTTTACTGAATTATTATTTCTGATTGGTCACCCAATCTCTAACCCTACCTCCCAGTCTATACTCCTCTCTGTGACCAGGGAAATCTTCCTACAGTACAATTGCAATCATGCTGAATATTATCCAGTGGCTCATCTTTTTTTCTTTTTTAGTGAATCACCGTGAGAACAATTACAAAGTTTTCAGGTTTAAGTCTCAGTCATGCAGTGGTCAAACATCCACCCCTTCACTCGTGCACATGTTCCACCACCAAGAACCCCAGTATGCCCCCCCATCCCACTCCCCACCCTGCCTGTGAGGCTGATGGTTTTCACTTTACTCTCTCTCTCTCTACTTTGATTAGATTCAATTTTCGACAGAAGACCCACAATTATTATTTGGACTTTTCCTCCAACAATCAGACCTGTCGAAAAGGCATCATTAGATAATTTGTTTCCTATTGCTGATAATGAAGAGCATATGATTTGGGGTTTTTGGTATTTTAGTAATTAAGTCCAGGAGCATTTCTGCCAGAAGCTGCTGGGTTCCGAGATTGGTTGTGTGCCTCTGGGATCATGGCCATTCAGGAGCGGTCACTCGGGGTCTCGACTGGGCGGGGAGCTCCAGTGGCTCATCTTTGTTGTGGAATAATATTGAAGCTTCTAGGCAAGGCATGTAAAGTCATTTCAAATTAAGTCCCTATCTAAATATTAAAATGTATTTCTTGCTGTTATTGCTATTTTCATCTCCATTTTGCTCTACCATTCATATTAGCATAATTTTGTGCAAAAATACTTTGAATAAATATCTCTGGGTCACATTCTAGGAGAAGCATTTCTTTCTTGATTATGCATGGTCCTCATGCTTCTGCATAAAGAAAAGAACCCCAGGAGTCAGTGCGACTGACCATGGCCTCACTTCCCACTGAGAATTAGCTGAACGTTTGGTTCTTGCAAAAGAGCCTTTTAAGCTATTTCAAGTAAGTGAGAGGAAAACTTGCATTGCTTTCAACTTTCTGGTTTCCAGAAGACATACACCTTAGATTTGCAATCAGAGGATGTTCGGGTATTAAGAATTTCCTCGTCACTAGGCCTGCCTCTAAGTTGTTGATTTGTTCCATAAAGATACATCCTCCCTGTCTTTGTACTGGTTTCAAATGCTCTCTAATAAATGGAAAGGCCCGAGCTACAGCATGTGCAGCATGGTTGCTGTTTTACTCTGCATGCAACGGATCTAACTTTGATCTTCTACTCCACATATGGTCCCCGGCCCCCCCAAGCACCACCAGGAGTGATCTCTGAGCACAAGAGCAGGAGTAAGCTCTGAACACAGCCAGTTGTGAGCTAAAAAACAAACAAAAATAAGTGGATGGCTGTAGATTGATAGGCTGATAGTTCCATGGGCTGAAATATATATAACTATATATTGTAGAATGACATTACTTTGTCCTCTCCCCCTTGCCACGAGTAGCTTGTCCCGGTTTTTCCCAGAATTTAGGCTTACCCCAGTCTCACCCATCAAGGTGTTACCAAATCTCTCCCATCCCTTTGTTTAACTATAATCACTTCTCTATGCTCTCTTCCCCAAAACAGTTAAATCCACGGCTTTCCCTTAATCTGACTCTACTAATTTGTAAGGTCAGACCTTCCTAAGATACTGAACATTATAACATTGCCTTTCTCCCCTCTTTATGCCTTTTGGTATTTTTTTAGCTTTTTGGGTCACACCTGGCGATGCACAGGGGTTACTCCTGGCTCTGCACTCAGGAATTACCCCTGGCCGTGCTCAGGGGACCATATGGGATGCTGGGATTCGAACCCGGGTCGACCGCGTGCAAGGCAAACGCCCTACCTGTTGTGCTATCACTCCAGTCCCTCTTTATGCCTTTTGAATAATTTAAAGCAATGTCTTTTTTGTATAGACATAAGAAGACAATATTATGTTTTTGTAACTTGGGAATTAATTGGCCTCGAATATTATTCCCTCCCGGGCATCTGCTTTCTCCACTTAAGCCTCAGTTGCCCTCAGTTCCTAGCACCCTAAAAGCAGGGTCCCGACGAGGGACGGGACGGATCCAGGGCAAGCGGTGAGTTGTGAGCTACCCTGGCATCGAGATGGGCCTGGCCAAAGTGCCTAATTCTTAACTATAAGTTAGAGCTTGATCATAGACAAATGCTGTCATGATCCAAAAGTAATGATGAGACTAGGACCCTGCTAGGGATAGGAAAGACTGATCTGGCCTGAGCACTGTAGTCTGAGATTGATATGGCCCCAGGGGAGCAATTCCATAAGCTTTAATGCATCTCTTATTGTGCCCATACAAAATGATTAATATTATGAATTCTTATATGTTTGCTGGCTGAGGAGAAGAGAAACACACTCATGGGACTCCACCCTTGGGTGGATCCTACTGCTGAAAGAGAATTAAGTCCTAGGAGAAGCATCCCCTGAGGGAAAGGAACCTCAACCCTATTGATGGTGGCCACACCTATGTGTACACCCCAATCCCCTCATGCTGGGGAGATTTAACTAGGCTGTAAGAGTGGGTTGGGGGCCAGATCCACAGATCCAGAGAGAGATCCAGAACCGGGAGAGAAGCAGAGAGAGAGAATGAAATAAACTGATCGAGCAACCAGTTTGGCCTTCTTCCTTCCGTTGCCTGACCTTGACTGACAGAACACACAGTGGTTCCAGGGCACCGAACATGGGCGGTGAGACAGAGCTGCCCGAAGAGCCCACGAGTGCATGGGCCCCACGGCGAGCTTTGTTTTTTTTACAATATATGTAAAATTAAAACCCTAAATACAAATAACTAGAACTCAAAACACATGAATAGCTATAGTCAAGTCTGCTGTTTTCTTTCTTTTTTTTCTTTTTTTTAATTGAATCACCGTGAGACATAGTTACAAGCTTTCATGTCTGAGTTATAATCACACAATGATCAGATACCCATCCCTCCACCAGTGCACATTCCCTACCACCAATATCCCCAGTATACAAAAACATGGAACACTTCACAAATTTGCGTGTCATCCTTGTTCTGGGGCCATGCTAATCTCCTTTGTGTCATCCAATTTTAGTATATGTGCTGCCAGATCGAGCACAGTCTGCTGTTTTCTTGAGCTCAATAGAAGAGTCATTCTGGAAATCCAAGCTGTCAGCAAATAAATGGATTCCTGGCAAGAAAGTGAGTATTCACAGCCTAGGTGTCCTTCTATAGGTGAATGGATTATGAAGACATGGTATATATACGCAATGCAATACTACACAACAGCAAATGATGATGAAATCATGCAATTTGTTACAACATAGTTGGAACTGGAAGATATCATGTTGAGAGAAGTAAACCAGAATAATATAAAACACAGGATGATCTTACTTATCTGTGGAATATCGAATACTGGATGAGAAAATGCATTGTAGTAAAAGGGGGATGCTTAGATGATCCTTATCCCCAGTGTTTAGAGAGAAGACAGATAGAGAAGAAAGAAAATCAGGGTAGGAGTCGGGGAGAAGAGAACAAGTAGTGGATTAACAGGCTTCAGGGCTCAGTTACACCAGTGCCATGAGTGAGGGGTCACATATCCCAAACACAGATTTAACAGAACTGAAAACATAAGATCTAGGAGGCAAGTGCTGAAACTTTGCAATGTGCCTGTCAACTTAATAGATGGGGGTGTTGTGGGGGTTGGGATAGGGAAGGAATGTAGGAATATTGGTGCAGTTGACGCTGGCGGAGGGATTGGTGTTGAATTATGGTATACCTAAAACACTACTACCAGTAACTTTATAAATCGTGGCTCTTTATTTTTTTTATTATTTTTAAAAATTCTTTTATTAAGTCACCATGTGGAAAGTTACAAAGCGTTCAGGTTAAAGTCTCAGTTATACAATGCTCAAACACCCATCCCTTCACCAGTGCACATATTCCACCACCAAGAATCATGATATACCTCCCCCCTTCCCCCCACCTCCTCAGCCCCCGACCCCGCATGTGTAACTGGTAAATTTCACTTTACTTTCACTTTACTTTGATTACATTCAATATTTAAACAAAAAAAATTCACTATTATTGATTTGGAGTTTCTCCCCCCTAAAGTCGATCTGCTGAAAAGAAAGCATTTGGTAATTTGTTTGCCATTGCTGAGAATGAAGAGATATGAGGTCAGGAGGCCGCATTAGCAGCAGCATAGCTTTGGATTTCTGTATTTTAGTATTTTAGTAACTAAGTCCAGAGAAATGTCTGCCAGGAATCTCAACATTGTAAGCTTGTACTTCTCAGCTAATTTATATTCCACATATGAGTGCGATCTTTCTATGTCTGTCTCTTTCTTTCTGACTCATTTCACTCAGCATGATACTTTCCATGTTGATCCACTTATATGCAAATTTCATGACTTCATGTTTTCTGACAGCTACGTAGTATTCCATTGTGGAAATATACCAGAGTTTCTTTAGCCAATCATCTGTTTTCGGGCACTCTGGTTTTTTCCATATTGTGGCAATTGTAAACAGAGCGGCAATGAACATGGAAATGCAGATGTCATCTCTACTATACCTTTTTGCCTCTCCGGGATATATTCCCAGGAGTGGTATTGCTGGGTCAAATGGGAGCTCAATTTCTAACTTTTTGAGAATCATCCATATTGTTTTTCAAAAGGGCTGAACCAGTCTGCATTCCCACCAGCAGTGAAGGAGAGTCCCTTTCTCCCCACATCCACGCCAACACCGGTTGCTTTTGTTTTTTGGGATGTGGGCCAGTCTCTGTGGTGTGAGATGATATCTCATTGTTGTTTTGATCTGCATCTCCCTGATGATTAGTGATGTGGAACATTTTCTCACGTGCCTCTGAGCCATTCGGATTTCTTCTTTAGGAAAGTTTCTGTTCATTTCATCACCCCATTTTTTGATCGGGTTGGCAGTATTCTTCTTGTGGAGTTCAACCAGTGCATTGTATATCCCTGTTATCAACCCTTTATCGTATGGGTACTGCATAAATATCCTTTCCCATTCTGTAGATTGTCTTTGTATTTTGGTCACTGTTTCTTTTGAGTTGCAGAAGCTTCTTAGTTTGAGATAGTCCCATTTATTTATCTCTGTTTTCACTTGCTTGGCCAGAGGCGTGTCAGCTTTGAAGATACCTTTGGCTTCAATGTCGTGGAGGGTTTTGCTAACCTTGTCTTCAATGTACCTTAGGGATTCTGGTCTGATGTTGAGGTCTTTAATCCATTTTGATCTGATTTTTGTACATGGTGATAGATGGAGGTCTAAGCCCATTTTTTTGCATGTAGCTGTCCAGTTTTGCCAGCACAATTTGTTAAACATGCTTTCCTTGCTCCACTTCACATTTCTTGCTCCCTTATCAAAGATTAGATGATCATATATTTGGGGGTGTATGTCAGAGTATTCAACCCTATTCCATTGGTCTGCAGCTCTGCCTTTGTTCCAATACCATGCTGTTTTAATAACTACCGCTTTGTAGTAGAGTTGGAAGTTGGGGAGGTTGATTCCTCCCATTTTCTTTTTCCCAAGGATTGCTTTAGCTATTCGTGGGGGCTTATTGTTCCATATTAATTTCAGGAGCGCTTGCTCCATTTCTTTGAAGAATGTCAAGGGTATCCCTATAGGGATCGCATTGAATTTGTACAATGCTTTGGGGAGAATTGCCATTTTGACAATATTAATTCTTCCAATCCATGAGCAGGGGATGTCTTTCCATTTCCTCGTGTCCTCTTTTATTTCCTGAAGTAGTGTTTTATAGTTTTCATTATACAAGTCCTTTACCTCCTTTGCTAAGCTGATTCCGAGGTACTTGATTTTTTGAGGTGCAATTTTGAACGGGATTGCTTTTCTAAGGTCACTTTCTTCTCTCTCATTATTTGCATATAGGAAAGCAATGGACTTTTGGGTATTGATTCTATAGCCTGCAACTTTACTATACGACTCTATTGTTTCTAGGAGTTTCTTGGTAGAGGTTTTAGGGTTCTCTAGGTATAGTATCATATCATCTGCGAATAGTGAGAGCTTAATTTCTTCCTTTCCTACCTGAATGCCCTTAATATCTTTTTCTTGCCTAATCGCTATTGCAAGTATTTCCAGTACTATATTGAACAGAAGTGGAGAGAGTGGGCATCCTTGTCTCGTCCCTGTTCTCAGAGGGAAGGCTCTTAGTTTTTCCCCATTGAGGACAATGCTTGCCATAAGCTTGTGATAAATGGCTTTGACTATATTGAGGAAGGTCCCTTCTATACCCATTTTGGCGAGTGTTTTTATCATAAACAGATGCTGGATCTTGTCAAATGCTTTTTCTGCATCTATTGATATGATTATATGATTTTTATCTTTTCTTTTGTTGATATGATGGATTATGTTGATTGATTTCCGGATGTTAAACCATCCTTGCATCCCCGGGATGAATCCCACTTGGTCGTGGTGTATGATCTTTTTAATGAGTTGTTGAATTCTATTTGCTAATATTTTGTTGAGGATCTTCGCATCTGTGTTCATCAGGGATATTGGCCTGTAGTTTTCTTTTTTTGTGGTGTCTTTGTTTGCTTTTGGTATTAGGGAGATATGAGCCTCATAGAAACTGTTTGGGAGGGTTTCTGTTTCTTCAATTTCCTGGAAAAGCTTGAGAAGGACTGGCAAAAGGTCCTCTTTAAATGTTTGGAAGAACTTGCTAGTGAATCCGTATGGACCAGGGCTTTTGTTTTTGGGAAGACTTTTGATTACCATTTCAATTTCCTTGATGTTAATTGGACTATTCAGGTACTCCAGGTCTTCTTGGTTCAGCCTTGGGAGATTACAGGAGTCGAGGAATTTATCCATTTCTTCTAGGTTCTCTTGTTTCGTGGCATAGAGATTTTCAAAGTAGTCTCTGATGATCTTTTGAATTTCATTGGTTTCTGTTGTGATGTCCCCCTTTTCATTTCTGATTCGGCTTATAAGGGTTCTCTCTCTCTTTCTTTGTGAGTCTTGCTAGTGGTTTATCAATCTTGTTTATTTTCTCGAAGAACCAGCTCTTGGTTTCATTGATCTTTCGGATTGTCTTTTGGGTTTCCATGTCGTTAATTTCTGCTCTAAGTTTTATTATCTCTTTCATTCTGCCTGGTTTGGGCTCCTTTTGTTGGTCCTTTTCTAACGTCTTGAGCTGTGAAGTCAAGTTATTTATGTGGGCCCTTTCTTCCTTCCTGAGATATGCTTTCAGAGGTATAAATTTTCCCCTTAAAACGGCTTTAGCTGCGTCTCACAGGTTCTGGTAGCTCGTGTCTTCATTCTCATTTGTTTCTAGGTACCTTTTGATTTCTTCCTTGATTTCCTTCCTGACCCACTCATTGTTCAATATTGAGCTATTTAATTTCCAGGTGTTTGATTTGGTTTTCTGCATCTGTCCACGATTAAGTTTTATCTTCAGTGCATCATGGTCTGAAAAGATAGCTGGTACAATGTCTATCTTTTTGATTCTGTTGAGGTATACTGTGTGGCCTAGCGCATGGTCTATTCTGGAAAATGTTCCATGTGCACTGGAAAAGAATGTGTATTCCTTTTTGGGGGGATATAAAGCCCTGTATAGATCTATTAGCCCTCTCTCTTCTATTTCTTCCTTCAAAGACATTATTTCCTTGGTGAGTTTTAGTCTTCTCGATCTGTCCAGAGGAGACAGTGCGGTGTTGAAGTCTCCAACTACTATTGTGTTGCTCGAGATGTCCTTCTTAAGGTCTCTTAGCAGCTGTTGTAGGTATTTAGCTGGTCCCTCATTGGGTGCGTAGACATTTAGGAGTGTGATTTCTTCCTGATGTACACATCCCTTGATTAATAAAAAGTGGCCTTCACTATCCCTTCTAATCTTTTTCAACCTGAAGTCTATGTTGTCTGATACTAGTAACGCCACCCCAGCTTTCTTGAGGGAGTTGTTTGCTTGCAGGATTGTTTTCCATCCTTTGACTTTGAGTCTGTGTTTGTTCTGGCTATTCAGATGTGTTTCTTGCAGGCAGCAGAATGTTGGGTTCAGTCTTTGAATCCATTTTGCCAGTCTGTGTCTCTTAATTGGTGAATTCAGACCATTGACATTAAGGGAGATTATTGTTATGGGATTTTGCGCCATTTTTGTGCAAGGGTTTGTTGTGCTTGTAGGGGTTGTTCTTGTCTTAAAATAGCCCCTTTAGTGCTTCTTTTAGATTTGGTTTTGAGTCTATGAAGTTCCTGAGCTGTATGATTCCTTCTAGTTTGAATGAGAGTTTAGCCGGATAAAGTATTCTTGGTGAAGCATTGATTTCATTGAGTTTTTTCACTATATCCCACCATTGCCTTCGAGCTTGGAGGGTTTCCTCTGATAGATCTGCTGTGAGTCTAAGGGGTGCTCCTTTGTATGCGATTTCCTTCTTGGACCTTGCTGCTTGCAGTATTTTGTCTCTCTGAGCGATGTCCATCATTGTAACTATGATATGTCTTGGGGTTTTTCTGTTAGGATCTCTTTTAGCTGGCACTCTTCGGGCGCCTTGAATCTGGATGCCCGCATTGTCCAGCTGTGGGAAGTTTTCCGCAATGATTTGTTTGACTGTGTCTTTTTCGTTGGGGTTGGTTCCCTGTGGTTCTGGTAGTCCAATGATTCTAATGTTGTTCCTCTTGAAATCATCCCCTAGGACTCTGATTCTGGCTAGAGCTATTTTGAGGTCTCTTGCCATGGTTTGTTGTTGCCTGTAGGCCTCTTGCAGCTCATCTTCAAGCATACTGATTCTGTCTTCGGCTGCAGTCATCCTATTGTTGAGGGCAGCCAGAGAGTTTTTGATTTCATGTACCGAATCCTTCATTTCTTTTTGAAGGTTTTTTATTTCTGCTTTCATTTCTTCCCGTATTTTGTCGGCTGTCTGTTGTATTGTTTCTGCCAGGTCTTCCTTGAAGTTGTCTATCTTTGCATTGAGTTCATTGAACATGTTGAGGATTTCAACTCTGAATTCTTTCTCAGAGAGGTCAAGTTTGTAGGAAACGCCCCTTGAGGTTTCCGGACTCCTTTGATCGTCCTCTGCTTGCAGTGGGGATTTTCGCTGTTTCTTCATGTTATTGTTGTGGTATGAAAGAGGGCCCTTGAAGATGAGTATCCCTGTTTCCTTTTGTTGCGAAAAAAGATTGTGGATAGGCTCAGTTAATAGTGTTTGCCTTTTTACTTGCCGTTTGTAGAACCTGGTCTCCTACTGAGATGTTTCCTTCAATCCTTCTGTGAAGTCTTGTGTTTTATTGTCCTATGCTTGCGAATAACTAGGATGTTAGTCTTGGATAGGATGTCAGGAAATTCAATCATGGCTCTTTAATAAAAATTTTTAAGAAGAGAAAGAAAATGACTATTCAATAGTTGAAAGTATTCAAGCATCTCAATTATCCACTCTACCACTCTTAGATATTTCAAAGGAGTAATCTATATTCAACTAAGTATTAAGCAAAAATGTAGAAAGCTATATCTTCCCTGCTCTGATATTCTTGTCTCTGAGTCAAAGAATAATTACACAATCTTTTATTTTACTTTGCTTGTGAAAAATCTAGAATTTTGATAACAAATGGGAAAACAGACTTTGAGACAAAAATCCCAGGAATTATTGTGCCTATTTTTATCGCAAATAATCCTGAGATTAAATTTTAGAAAAAAACACTCTGAAGAAAGTTGTTTGTAGAACAGATTTCATCACAATGTGTATAGACACTGCAAAATATTTTTGGGATCAGCATACTATCAAACAAGTGCTAAGTCCATTACAATCATTTTTCAACACATTAAGCATTTAGATCCTTTTTTTAGATCCTTTTTTAATTTTATTGTCATTTGACAATAAAATTTTTTGTTCCTTACAGTCTGTTGGTAGTTCTACAAAAAGAGCATCTGGTAGGATCAACACTTTCAAAGCACAAGATTCAAAATAAAGATCACAGAGCACCTTTAAATTAAGAATTCAATCTCTGAAAAATTGCATGGAGTCTAATAGTTTATTTAGGAAAAGAGAAACAATTTGAATATTTCAAACGGAGAAACAGGTTTTTTTTTAAAAAAATTAGTTACAAGCATGTGGAAAGGTGGAAGAAACAAAGCAAAGAATTAGGTTACTGATAGATTAGCAGCCACAGGAACCCAAATTCTCCCTGAACCGGCATCTCTGTGATTCAAAGGTCAGACGCAGGAAATCCAGGGGTGGCCCTTTTAGGTCTTCTGGATTTGACTGTAGCTACAGTCACTCCACCACCTCTGAGTTGACAGCACAGCCATTTCTGTTGCATTGTCAGCCCAAAGTGACACACAAAGAAGGAAATTGGTTGTGGTTATTCTCCCCTCTTCTTACCTTCCAGAGTACTCCATAGCCTGAATTTATTGGGAAGTCAGGGGATAGGGCTGCCAATCCTAATCAATCTGAATAGAGCACAAAGAACTGAGTTAGAGCATATGGCAAATACCGACAATTTGGTACCCATGCTCCAGATTTTCTAAAAGGGTATAAAAGTAATTTATTATTTTGTTGTGCATCACTAAGGGATCATTCCTGACTGCTCTTGGGAGGCCATGTGGGATGCCAGGGATTGAATCCAGGCCTGTCACATGTAAGGCAAACACCCTCCCCTCTATACTATCACTCAAATCCCTGAGTAATTTTTGTATAGAAAAAATCAGTTTGACTGATACACCAACCTCTAGCAATATTCTAGAATGGGTGTTTGAGGGTTGGCTTATGAATCTTTTCATAGCAGAAGTTAGCCATGAGAGACGAGCTGGAGAGTCTAATTTACTGTGTTCAGAAACTATAAGTAGATGACTGCATGAGTCTTTTCTTAGCAAAACAGGAAATAGCAAACATGGAATATCTCAGGATACAAATGTCTGAGAAACTTGTACCAGAGGAAGCAGGTATTTCAGATCAGTAACAGTCATCTGCTCTACAAGTCCATGCAGATTTTATAGGTGAGAGTTATTTATTTATTTCCATTCTATTGAGATACTGGTATTGAGATATAAGTATTGAGATACTTATAATATTTTTAATACTAGTTTCATGAATTCATGAATTCATTTTTCCAACACCAAACCCACTATTACAGTGCCTGCTTCCCTCCACCAATGCATCAATGTTCCAGGGACCATTCCCATCCTTTCTCTCATCCTCTCTCTGTCTCTCTCTGTCTCTCTCTGTCTCTCTCTGTCTCTCTCTCTCTCTCTCACACACACACACACACACACACAAGTCTTTCCTTACCATGTTAAAGGCAAGGAGAGAAAGGAAAAGGAAGGAAGGCATGAAGGGTGGAAGGAAGAAGAAAGGAAAAATAAGGGAAGGCATGAAGAATAGAAAGGAGGGAGGAAGGAAAGAAACAAAAGGAATGGAAGGAAGGATGCAAGAAAAAGAGAGAGGGAAGGAATAAAGGGGATAAAAAAGAAAGGGAAGAAAGGAGGGAAGGAAGAAAAGGGAGGGAAGGAGGGAGGGAGAAAGAAAGGAAGAGAGAAAAGAAAGGAGTAAGGGAGTAAAAGAAGGAAAAAAGAAAGGAGGGAAGGAAGGAAGGATGAAAGGAGAGGAAGGGAAGGAGTAAACAAAGGAAGAATTGAAAGGTGGGAAATAATGAAGAAAAAAGGGAAGGAGGGAAGGAAGAAAAGTGATTTCACCACCACCCTCCACCTCCCCAAACTTACTTTGCAAAGTCCACCAAAACTTAATACCTAACCTAATTACAGTTCAGTGGTCCTGGGATGTTATCTTTACAGGTCAACACGGAATATCCTGATATCCTGATCATGAGTTCTAGTCTATCCTCCTGAACACCAGTAAGTATGCCCCAGCACCCCTCTCCCCTCAAATAAACTAAAAACAAAGGCTTTAAAGCAAAACTGAAAACCCAGAATTTTTTTTCTTAGTTTTGAAAACTTTAAGTCGATTCCAAGTGCTAGTGTGTTGGGATGAGGACCCTTTTCCCAATTGCTAAACTTTACTGAATCTTACCATGGGAGAGGATCTGCAGAGCTCAGTGGGGTCTCTTTCGTGAGAACACTGATTGCACACACGAGGACGCAGTCCTACGCTTCAGCAGCTACTATCTCCTAACACTGTCACATAGAAAATCAACACATCAGCATATAGAGCTGAGGGAAGGCTTAGTGACAAAGTACCTGCCTTACAACTGTAAAGTCATATGTTTTAGCCCCAGTGCCACCCACATGAACCAAGTGAAATTCCTGCAGCGTTGCTATGTGGGACTCCTATTTTGAAATGCAGGATGTGGTCTCTGGAACTCAGTCTTGCGTGTGAGATTAGCTCACGTAAAAGCAGACAATCCCCAGTAAGCCCCTAAACTACAGATATATCAGCAACATATCCAAGAGTACAATCCCTGGGAGCACACGTGTAAACACCACAATGACCTCCAGCAAGCATTACGGCCAGAATGTGTGCAAGTACCACAACTAAAGAAGTTTGACTACGGTGAACACCACAGTCAATATGTACACACCACAACTAGGTGTGTGCATGAGTCCTCTTCTCACAACCACATCAAAGAAAGGGAAAGGGAGAAAAAGAAATTTCAACATATGAACTTGGAGAGGAGGGTCAAAGGCTTATTTCAAGACGCCAAAACTGCTGGAATGGCACGATGGGGGATTCGCCCCCCCTCGCCCTCGAGCTACACGTAATGGAACGCTTTATCCGGAACACACTGACTTATGGAAATGGCTGCAGCCTTAAGCCCTGGCCACTATTGGGATGGTTACTTACATGGCTCTAAGCAGCTCAATTTTACTTATTATGCTAGTTATAGCTCCTCTTTCTACATACAAGCATGTGTTAAGCATCCTTATGTGTTTGCTCGAGGCACCCTCTCTTTTGACTCTGCCAAAAAAAGGGTTTCTTGTCATGATTGTGCCTTATTTACCTGTCTCAGTTCTTCCCTCTCAATCCAAGATTCTCCCTACAGTATAATTTTGTTAAAGGCCAGATCACATATATGGTTACCGGTGAACCTGAACAGAGAATGGCAGCGCTCCCCCGCTGAAGGGCTCCTGACTGAAGTCGTGACACGACTGCTCCAGCGTTCCCGACGATTCCTTGGGCTCCTGATCGCAGCCGTCCTAGGACTCATTGCTGTAACCACTACCGCTGCTGTTGCAGGAACAGCTCTTCAAACCTCGGTCCAGACACACGATTTTGTCAAAACATGGCAGAATGACTCTCACCACATTTGGACAATGCAGGCAACTGTCAACCATGATGTTGAACAATGATTGGACACTTTACAACAAGCGTTACTTTGGGTCCAGGACCAGGTTGATATTTTAGAGCAACAAATGAGACTGTTTTGTGACTGGAATAGTTCCTCTTTCTGTATTACCCCCCATAGATATAATGGGTCCACTTACACTTGGGAAAAAATTAGATACCATTTGCAAGATCTGAAAGGAAACATGTCTCTGGACACTTTCGCCCTTCAGAATGAGATTGTTCGAGTGTTTAAGGATAAACTCCCAGGAGTTCAGTATGAAAACTTAGCCCAGGGTATTGCAGAAGCATTACAGGGTCTTGACCCTAGGTCATGGTGGCAAAGCATTACCCATGCTATCAGTAGTGCTGGTACAGCTTTATTGATAATGTTCATTCTATTGGTCATAGGATTCTGCCTCCTTCGTAAAAGAGTAGCTGCTACGACCCATCAGAACTCTTATGATCTTTGGCGTTTTGTAAACAGAAAAGGGGGAGATGCTGGGATATAGCTCTAATAATTTGGGCCTGATTTTGGTGAGTCCTTTTCTCCCCTGCTATCAAGACTTCAGCTTTATTTGGTATTAAAGTCGAGCCTATATAGGTTCACTACCATTGGCTTGATTTGCAGGACGCTTACACCTCCGTTCAGATTCAAACCTCATCCCCCCCCCTAGTTCTCTACCTTGAGGATGCCGGGCTCCCAGGGATTTATTCTTGTGGTTCAGGTTGCCAGGCAAAGCACTGCAAGAGAGGGCTGATACCCGGGCCCGGCTCCCTGTGAGGTATTCCGGTAGCATAGAGGTTGCTCCAAGACCAGGGGACTGATAGGGCCTGTGAGGAGCCCCCTGCATAGACCTGATCATCCCTTCCCTCCTCTCCCTGCAAAAATGGAGTTTTTGTGTCACAAGGGATACCGGACAATGCCTCCCCTGACCACATTTAATTTAAAACAAAACAGGGGGAGATGTAGGGAGCCATCTTACAGAGTCTGGCTCTTATCGTCTAGTCAACTGGAGGCTGCTTGGGATTCCTGTGATCTTATCATTTCACCATTTGTCTCACTAGCCAAAGGCCATGCCTGATCAACATTCTACTACTGTTCCTATGGGGGTCCAAGCATGCATACCACCCCCCTCCCACCAAGAGGTATAAGTATTGTAACTGCTGTGAATAAACTCTCTTTCTCTCTCTCCTCCTCCTTCTGGCTCTGCGTCTGTTCATTCGGTTACGTCCCCTCCTTAGCCCCACGAAGGGTCCTCCCTGCGGGACAGGACGGGACCCCACACAACAATAATCACTTGTAGCCCTGCTATGTGCCTGAATTTGGTGGGTTTTGATCTGCAGCAATTAAATTCCTTATCACAAGTTCAAGATAGTAGAGTGGTTAGAGTTTGTCCTAGCATGTGCCTGACCTAGCTTCCATCCCCTCATCAATCAACCTGTGCATGGCCAAGGCAGAACTCTAGAGGGTCCCAGCAGAGACAGGGTGGCTTGAAAATCCCCAACATGGAAGGATACAAGCAGCATCACATTGGAACATGCTTGCATTAAACAACCCAGTTGGCCTATAATTGCCTCCTGAGCATCACTTAGTAGCAGGACCCTCTCAACTAGAAAAATCATTATTATAATTCTAGGTCTATATGATATAGGGATTATTTCATTTTAATGACAAAACAAATTCAGAGACCTACCACACACTAAGGGGGAGAGGAACCTTAGAGTTGAATTCAGTCCCTCTAATCCCATAGGCATGCTCTTTCTTCCCAAATACTTTGTTTATTCAACATTCATTTCACAAATGTATTTTAATATGACTAGAGCAATAGCATAGCAGGGAGGGCATTTTCTCTCCCTCTCGGAGAGCCCGGCAAGCTACCAAGAGAATCCCCCCTGCACAGCAGAGACTGTAAAATTACCTGTGGCGTATTCGATATGCCAATAACAACAAGTCTGACAATGGAGATATTACTGGTGCTCGCTCGAGCAAATCAATGAATAATGGGAGTACAGTGCTACAGTGCAGTAAATTTTACCTCAAGCACTTAAAAAGATGTTTTGCTATTGTTTTGTTTGGTTTGAGGCCACACCCTGAAATGCTCAGAGTTTACCCCTGTCTGTGCAGTCAGAAATCACTCCTGTCTGTGGTCAGGCACCATGTGGAGTGCTACAGATGGAACCCAGTTTGCCTGCATGCAAGGAAAATGCCCTACCCACTGTACTATCTCTCCAACCTATCTCCTCAAAAGGCATTTTTTAAAATTATATATAGAATCTTGGGCTGGGGCTGGAGCCTGCTTGAGCTCCGCCGAGACTCGACCCAGGTGGCCATGCCTTTGCACAGCCGCTTGGCTGCTGAACGACCAGGAGCCAGAGCCAGCTATATTACTTGGGGTCCCAGTGAGTGCTTGCAGCCATGTCGCCAGACTGTGAACTAAGCTTTTGCCCCATGCTGCTCCAGGAAGGGAAATGATGCTATTTCCAACTTAAATCTCCCTGGACTTAATTACTAAAATACAGAAATACTAAACCGGCCACGTGACTTTATATCTCTTCATTCTCATCAGTGGAAAACTAATTATCAAATGTTGCCTTGTCAATAGGGCCGTAGTCTTGGGGGATAAACTCCAACAAGAATAGTGAGTTCTGTGTTGAAACCCCAACAACAATAATGAGTTTTGTGTTGAAATAAGGAATGTAATCAAGGTAAAGAGAAAAGGAAGTGAAATTTGTCAGTCTATGCGGGGGGGTTGGGGGTTGGGGGGAGCTATACTGTTTTTGTTTTGTTTTGTTTTGTTTTATCTATTTTGGTGGTGGAATATGGTCACTGGTGAAGGGACTGGTGTTTGAGCATTGTATGACCGAGGCATAAGCCTGAGAAATTTGTAACTTTCCACATGGTGATTCGATTAAAAAATTTTTTTAAATTATATATAAATCTTTTTTTTTCTCTTTGGGTCACACCCTGCCATGCTCAGGGGTTACTCCTGGCTCTGCACTCAGGAATTACTCCTGGCCATGCTCGGGGGACCATATGAGATGCTGGGAATTGGACCAGGGAAGCCGTATGTAAGTCAAATGCCCTACCTGCCTTACTATTGCTCCAGCCCAAAAGAAATTTGTTAAAGGAAGAGAAATCCATTTGTTAAACACAGGTCTATAACATGTGCAAATACATAAAGCAGGCTTCACAATACTTACAGTATTATTTCTGGAATATCTGTAATTCCCAGAGGCAGTGATTTGGCCTTGATGAGGTTTTGGGATTTCATTTGCCTTAGTAAAATTATATCTGGCTATTTTTTATTTATTTACAGTGCTGAGAATCAAACCCAAGACCTCACAGATATAATATAAGGTGAGCTACAGCCTGTACCTCGGACTACCTCTTTGATCAAAGCAAAACTTTTTAAAAATGGAGAATAACTTCTGGTTTAGAGTGGAATAATGCCCATTGCAGGTGGACATGTCAGTGTAGAGATACTAAGCATTAGAAATACTTGTGAGCATTTGCAATCTGACACAAATGGGAAAATGACTTAAAGCTAACTTGTTATTACCCCACTAGGAAATTACTGCACTAAAGAAAAATACTGTCTTTGGGTAGGTATTTGAAATAAAGGCACTTTTTTTTTTTCAAAAAGTCTTGCTTTGTCAGTCAACAACTTTTCTTGAAGGGTAAGAGAGTAACCATGTCAGGCCTGTAAGTCTTATGGTCCTATGACAATTATTCAACATTGTCATTGTAGCGGAAAACCCTTAAAAGGTAGAAAGATGGATAACAAATTGCCAATAGTAAAAGAATAACCAATTTCCAGGACAACAGGACCTGAAGACTGATCTATAGAACTGAGTTAACCTTCCAGGGGGATCATCAGGGTGAGGGTCAGGAGTTCAAGACAGAATCCTGATACAATGGTGGTGGAAAGCAGCCGCTCTGATGGAGAACGTGGTGTTGAAATGTCGCATGTGTGAAACACTGCAATTAGCAGTATTGTAAATCAAGGTGACTAAAGTAAAATAAATATTAATCACTGTCACTGTCATCTCGTTGTTCATCGATTTGCTCGAGCAGGCACCAGTAATGTCTCTATTGTGAGACTTGTTGTTACTGGTTTTGGCATACCGAATACGCCACAGGTAGCTTGACAGGCTCTGCCGTGCAGGCGATATACTCTCCATAGCTTGCTGGTCTCTCCGAGAGGGGCGGAGGAATCAAACTCAGGTCGGTCACGTGCAAGGCAAACACCTTACCCACTGCGCTATCACTCCAGCCCATTAAATTAATATTAAAATACATAAACATTAAAATAAATATTAAAAATAAAATAAATATTAAAATGACATTCATATTATACATTTTTCTTAGTTATGATGGGTAATCTCCATGATAATATAAAAAATTCAATGTATTACTTCTCAGAGTCTTAGTTATTAGTTTCACAATGACTTAGCATGTTAGACATTACAGCTTTGTTCTAGATAATGAGAAGAGATACATTGAAAGTTTAAAAATAGCAGCCGCAGAAATGCTCCGGTCCCGAAACCGGGCCAGCAACACCGGGGATCCTGACGGAGGAGGTACAGCTGGTACACCTTCTCCAGATGGAGCCCTGGCGACACTGAGCAGCAACTAACACGGCTCCGGGTTGCGGGACTGGAACACATCTGAACCACGCGGCCGCATTAGCGACTTTTCTAAAAACTGAAAACAGGGGCTGGAGTGATAGCACAGTGGGTAGGGCGTTTGCCTTGCACGCAGCCGACCCAGGTTCGAATCCCAGCATCCCATATGGTCTCCTGAGCACCGCCAGGGGTGATTCCTGAGTGCATGAGCCAGGAGTGAGCCCTGTGCATCGCCGGGTGTGACCCAAAAAGCAAAAAAAAAAAAAAAAAAAAAAAAAAAAAAAAAACTGAAAACATACAATCTTTTTTTTTTAATTCTTTTATTGATTCACCATGTGGAAAGTTACAAAGCTTTCGGGTTTAAGTCTCAGTTTGAAAACATACAATCTTTTAATGGAAAACCAATTATCAAATGCTTCCTTAGTAGGGCTGTCTTTCTTGGGGGGAAACTCCAACAACAATAGTGAGTTTTGTTTTGCAATATGGAACGTAATCAAGATAAAGAGAAAATGAAGTGAAATTCATCAGTTATACAGTTGGGGATGGGGGGCGGGGCGGGGATTTTGGTGGTTGGAATATGGGCACTGGTGAAGGGATGGTGTTTGAATATTGTATAACTGAGACATAAATCTGAAAACCTGTAACTCTCCACATGGTGAAAAAATAAAATTTAAAAAAAAAAAGAAAGTTTAAAATAATTTTGAAATCAGTTATTTTGTAATTCTATTTAGCAATGCCTGGCTGTGATCTCTTGCCCCCACGCCTGGCTGTCTTCACGGGGCCCCTCAGAGGGGGTGGGTTGAGTTTCCCTCCCCGCCCCAAAGAAGAGCCCCTGCAGCCGAGCACCTCCGGAGCCCAGCCACAGCCATGCTCAGGGCCCCTCTCCACAAGTTCGGATGAGCCTCATGCATGAAGGAACTGGCAAAGGAACCCAGCTGTGTGGAACCCGGGGCCGAGATCTCCAAGCTTGCTGGGATCGGGACTGGGCCTCTTCCTCACAGACCCCCCATTTCCCAGTAGCTAGACGGTCACACCCACAAACTGCCCCTGGCGCCCTGTAATCCCACCAACAGCCAACATCCATAGACTATAAAACCAAGCTCCCAGAACAAGACATCCTTAGCCTAGTTCTCCCTCTGGGAGAACCTGGCAAGCTACCGAGAGTTTCCTGGCCGCCTGGGAGAGCCTGACAAACTCCCCGTGGAGTATTCATATGCCAAAACCAGTAACAGGCTGGGTCTCATTCCCCTGACCCTGAAAGAGCCTCCAATGTGGCATCGTTGGGAAGGACGAGTAAAGAGAGGCTGCTAAAATCTCAGGCAGGACTAGGACAAATGGAGACGGTACTGAGACCGCTCAAGAAAATTGATGATCAACAGGATGATGATGATGATGATGATGATGATGATGATGATGATGATGATGATGATGATGATGATCATTTAGCAATGCCAGTACTATTATAGTCATATTATAGTCACTATGGTAAGCTGAGCTTAACTCAGACAAGCACTACTTTAAGACCTACACATGTATTATCCATTAATACCAAAAGTAACCTCATGGTTGAAGCATAATTCATAAAGGCCGAAAGCAACAATATACTTCTCCAAAGTTAAAGAACTCTGGCCCGGTTAGTCTTGTTACAAAGTCACTGCTTCCAGCTACAGTGTCAATGATTCTCAAAGTGGGGGTCCTTGGGCCAGCATCCCCAGCATCCCTGGGAGCCTGTTAGGAATGCAACTTCTCAATCCTGACCCCTCTACCTGTTGAGTCAGAAGCCTTATGAGTGGGGTCCAGTAATTTGTGTTTTAACAAGTATTTTGGTGATTTCAATGGCCACTTAATGCTTGAGAACCACTACACTATGCTTAGCTGCTTTTAAAAAATACTTAACATTTTACTAATCAAATCCAATAGGAGAGAACTAATTAACACAACAGGATAATCATGAGAAGTATTAAATTATAAGTTTATTTTCATTTTTTTTTCAGCTTGGGGTTGGGCAGGAGGAAGGGATTGACACACCTGGCAGCTGGTGGTGTTCAGTGGCTATTCCTGTCTGTTGCTCAGGAGTGATCCATGGAAGAGCTGTAGAGAGCCACATGTCATACTAGGGATCAAACTTGGGACAACTATATGCCAGGCAAGAGACTTACTTCCCATACTATCTCTCTATTCTCAGTTTATTTCCATTTTACTAATAATGCCATGCTCACATATAGCGGTAAGGTCATTAGAAACTGTGCTTGAACAGTCACCAACGTCATAAAATCTGCTTTCTAGATGGAAGAAGTCCCAGCACAGTTTCTTTAGAAAGAAAAACAAAAGCAAATATGGACAAATACTATTTACTGGAGAACCAAGGCCTTACTAGACTGTACTAAGCTAAAAACTAATTCCCTAAATTACAAATCAAAACACTGAGATATCACCTCTCATCTATTTAGAATGGCCGATATCACAAAGCCTGGAAGTAACCAGAGTTGGTGGAGAAGAAGTGAAAAAGAGAACCCTCATTCACTATTGGAGGGAATGGTCTCTTGTTTTTTCCTCTACGCAACCTTCTCAAAAAGTTAATAATAGAACTACCACATGAACAACCATTTTATTCCTTGGCACTTACCAAGAACAAAAAGTATTAATTTAAAGATCACGATCATGAAATCCCATTGATTATCAACTTGCTCGAGCGGTCTCAGTAACCTCTATATTCGTCCTATCCACAAGGTCAGGAGAATGAGATCAGCAGGTTACTGGCTTTGGTATATGGATACACCATGGGAAGCTTGCAAGGCTGTCCCATGTGGGCAGGAAGCTCTCAGTAGCTTGGTAGTTTCTCCCAGAGGGAAAGATATGTTATAAGATATCTGGGAGCTTGCTTTAAGTCTCTGGATGTTGGCCGTTGATGGGATTACACACACCTGGGTTCCTTTGCTGGTACCTTCATGCATGTGGAGAGGGGCCTTGAGCATGGCTGTGGCTAGGTTCCAGTGGTCTTCGGCCGTGGGGAGCTCTGCTCTGGGCGGGGAGGGAAAATGTAAAGATATATATGTAAATATATGTACATATATATCTTTTATGTATATATAATTTAAAGATATATATGTAAAAATGTTTTTAATTAAAATATATATATATGTGCACATCTGTGTTCATTATCACACTATTTCCAATAGCCAATATCTGGAAATAATCCAAATACCCAACAAAAGATTAGTGGCGGGGAGAGAGAGAGAGGAGAGAGAGAGAGAGAGAGAGAGAGAGAGAGAGAGAGAGAGAGAGAGTGTACAGGGCTTATGGTGCTCTCCTTACATACAATGTTTCCAGTTTGATCCCCAGAACCACATGTGGTTCCCCAAGCACTGTCAGGAGTGGCCTCTGAGCGCAGAGCCAGAAGTAAACCTCTAACAATGCTGGGCTGGCCCCAAACCAAACCAAAACAAACAAACAAAATGAATGAATACACATTGTGGTATGCAACCACATGGAATCCTATAATAGCTATAAGAAAATATAAAGCCTTACTTATAGCTACCAACTGATGAAACTAGAATGTCAAATCAAATGAAGTAAGTCAGAGGAAGAAATAAGAGGTGCCTCAAAAAAAAAAACCCACCCACAGACATGAAAAGCATATTTGCCCACCACTCATCAGGTAAAGGATTGATATCCAAGACATATAACACTGGTAGAACTTTACAAGATAAAAAAAAAAAGGGGGGGAGAGATGAACAGAAACTTCCTCAAAGAAGACATGCAAATGTCCAAAAGGCTTATGAAAAAATGCTCCATGTCATTCATCATCAGTTAAATGTAAATCAAAATGATAATAAGATCTCTCACATCAGTGAGATCAGCACACATCTGAAGAACAAAAACAATCAGTGGTGGCATGAATGTGGGGGAAGGAACTCGTTCATTGTCAGTCAGAATGTCAACTGGTTCAGCGATGGAAAACAATATGGACAGGTCCCCCAAAAGTAGGAACTGAGCTCCCAAATGAACTAGCAACTCCACTTCTTGGCGTCTACCCCAAGAGTAAAGCACACAACAATCAGCTCAGAAAAAAATATCTATACTGTGCAGCACTGTTCACAACAGTCAAATCTAGAAACAGCCCTAGTGTCCAAGAACAGATGACTCGATAAGGAAATCAGGACACATATACACAAAGAACACTACTCAGCTATAAGAAAATAAGGAAATTATTAAATTTGGTGCTGCATGAATGGATCTGGAGGGTATCAGGCTTAGTGAAGTTAGTCAGAGGAAAGGGATAGGCAAAAATTGATTATCTCTCATAGTCAAGGTATAAACGCATCAGGGGTACGAAACACCCAAAGGTAACAAAAACTGAGAACTGGTCTTTGATAAAAAGCTAACGCAGGGTAGGGAAGAGGGGATTGAGGTGGAGGTGGGGTTAAATGGAGAAAAGGCACTGGGACACTAATGGAAGGAAATGAACATCTGGAGGAAGATGCTGTGAGAAATGGTGTTATGTATGAAGCCCTATCATTAACAGTATTGAAAAAAAGAAAAGAAAAGGAGAGAAAAGAGAAAGGCAAGGCGGGGCAGGGCGAGGCAGGGCGAGGTGAGGCGAAAGAAAAAAGATCTGACACATGTCTGGTTTATAAAGAAACAAAGCAAGGAATTAAATGGAGCTGAAGCAATATCACAGTGGGTAGGGCACTTGTTTTGCATTCAGCTGACTCAGTTCAATCTCCAGCACCCACTATGGTCTCCTGAGTCCTGCCAGGAGTGTTCCTTAGTACACAGGAGTAAGTTCTGAGCCCAATGTAGAGTCGAGTATGAAGAACCATGGGGGGAGGGGTAGATAACACTAACATGACTGCAAAAACATCATTAAGAAAGAAAAATTGGATTCCCTATTCTCTATTTGCCAACCTCCCAGTGTTTGATTTCATTTCAGGGAAGCAGGCATTCACATAGTTGAATGTCTAGTTTGAATATTTGAATATTTGTTCACTATTTTTTGAGAAAAACTGAAAAGCAGGTCTGATACTGGTAGCCTAAGCAATTACTGTCAGTGGCAGAGATTAATTGGCCACCAAAGATATTTGGTTACATTTTATATAGGAAAAAGATTGTCAACATTTTCATGGAACATTTTAGCAATATTTTTGTAAATTTATATCTTCAAGAGTATAAGGTGGCCTCTCTGCTCCTTGTGCTTTAGCATCTTCTCAACCTTCTTACATTTTGCAAAATCCTGCAGTGTGTGGTTCAGAATGCCAGACATAATGGGAAGTTGTCAGATAAGAAAAGAAAAAAACTGCACTGCTCTGAAATACTTATTAATGTGAAAACAACCAGGAATAGTTTTCTTTTTACTAGTGTTTATTTTCTGTGGGTCAATGCATATAATTGGTTCTTTCAGAAAATTAAAGAAGATGGAATCTGAAATTTACCCAAGAGATTTTGTTCAACATTGTGAGCTCCCCCAGAGAAAAAAGAATCACCAGTACTTCGTGCTAAAAGAAGAGCACCAACCAATTCCTGGAAAAATCTCAACACCCTACACCTGGTTGCCAGTATACTGATCCTGGACCAAAAGAGAAAAAGTTTGTCTCTGAATATTTGCCTTATTGGATAGTAAGAATATTTGCCTTACTGGATATGTATCAAATCATTCTTTCCAAACTCTCCTCCCCATTCTTCTCATCCTTCATTGACAAATAAATATATTTCCTAGGGGTCCACACATTTTTAAAGCACTTTTTAATCAAAGTATTTAGTTAGAGAACTTTGTTAAAGAAGCCTAGGGTCCTATATTCACCTTATTGGGACAACTCTACATGGCTGTGACTTCATCCTTCAAATGAACAGATTTTACTCACTAACTAGAGTTCCTTGAGCTATGACCTGTAAGACCATGCACAAGAAGAATTCAGCCACTGCCTAGAGATACATTGCTGAATCCATAGGACTTGGGCCTATGGCACATATTAGGAGAAATATAATACCATAAATAAGATATGCAATCATTCTCAGGGTTGATAAACTCTCTAGAAATCACGAAATCCCATTGATTTCTCAAGCAGGCTCAGTAACCTCTCCATTCGTCCTGTCCCTGAGATTTTAGAAGCCTCTCTCCTTCCCAAGGATGCAGCATTGGAGGCTCTTTCAGGGTCAGGGGAATGAGATCCAGCTTGTTACTGGCGTTTGCATATGAATACACCATGGGAAGCTTGCAAGGCTGTCCCATGTGGGCAGGAAACTCTCAGAAGATTGCCAGTTTCTCCCAGAGGGAGAAGCAGGCTAAAGATATCACTTCTGAGAGCTGATTTTAAGTCTCTCTCTGGATGTTGGCCGTTGATGGGATTACACACACCTGGATTCATCTGCGGTACCTTCATGCATGAGGCTTGTCCGAACATGTGGACAGGGGCCTCGAGCATGGCTGTGGCTAGGTTCCGGTAGTCTTCGGCTGCTGGGAGCTCTGTTCGGGGTGGGGAGGGAAGCTGGAGCCCATCCCCTCTGAGGGGTCCCGGGGAAGACAGCCAGGCATGAGGCCAAGAGACTCTGTATACATGCTATACAGAATAACTTTCCCTCTTCAAAGTTGTTTTCTTGCTCTTTTTTTCTATTTTTGAAAAAAAAAAGTGCTCAGAGTACATAAAAAAAAAGTGCAGAGTCTCTAGAATTAAGGAAGCAAAAAAGACCTGTTGGAGAATTGCAGATTGGACAATGTGATAACCCCTCCTGGAAGATATTTTCATTTTTATTGAATCAAGACAGACTCTCACAAATACCTTTGCACAGAAAAGACCCCCGACCCCTGGCTGAACAGAACAGGTCAGTGGAGACTACACAACAGAATCCTCACTAACAGATAGTCACCTAGTTCCTCCTTATTATAATAAAAAATACAAGCCTGATTATGCTTTGTATACTATTTTCTATACATGTAATACACGGCTATAGCATATTTCTCAACTATCCATGTTCAGCATCCCTCTCATAAATATGCATCATTTCCCCTGAACAACTCCTGAATATGTATAGATTGATTAGCTATTCTGATTCTACTCAGATTAAAGACAGACCATTCCCTTCTTCCTTCCTGAATCTTGCAACATAGCCTGTGTCCAATATAGCCTATGTACATGCTATACAGACTAACTTTCCATCTTCAAAGTTGTTTTCTTGCTCTTTTTTTCTATATTTGAAAAAAAAAGTGCTCAGAGTATAAGAAGGTGAGGCTTTGTCTGAAATCTCCTCAGACACAGACCCTAAAGCTTGAACTTGACCTGAAGAGCACCAAAGCACACAGGGAGCAGGATGGGCAGGCAGGCAGTAGAACTCCCCTTCCTGTCCCACCCCCCAGTTCAGCATTTAATTGTCAAGGCAGGAGTGGGGAGTCCATAGGAAATCCCTTACTGGCTCAGTGAACAGGATACAAAACACCTTCTGAGTAGAAGTCTCTCATTAGAAATAATCTTGGTGGTTTTTTCAACATCAACTTTGTTTTTAAAATTTTTATTTTATTAAAGCACCATGATTTACAAAGTCACTCATAGTAGAGTTTTTTACATTCAATATTCCAGCACTGATCCCTCCATCAGTGTTCCGAGTTCTCTCTCCTACCCTTGCATCCCCAACCTACCCTCTTGACAGGCACCTTCATACGATTGGTTGTTTGAGTTTGGATTTTATAATTTCAGTGTTGTTGACTTTGTGGATTGGATACTTAGTTCTATTATTCCTCAACAACTACTGGTGGGTAGAGTTGCATGTCCCTCTCTCCCAGCAGGGATCATAACATGACACTTGCCATGCCCATGCTGTTGGACCCTGCTCCAGGCAGTTCCATTTGGGGGCCCTGCCCCAAGGGACCCAGCCCTGGCAGCTGAGAACCTCGAGAACTCAACTGCCACCATGCTCACAGCCACTCTCCACATGCTCAGGCTGAGTCTTGGCCACAAGTGAACCGATGCCTGACCATGGGGCCATGACACTTCATACCGAAAACCACTCACACTCCAAAAGTACTTCGTCACATTAGGTGGGGTTCAAAATAGCCAGCAACCAATCTTAGAGGGAAAAAATTTTACAGATATACATGTATATATATATATATACATATATATATACACACAAGTTTCAACCTTTAACAGCATCTTAATCTCTTATAGAAGGGCTTAATGGCCCCTGCGTGAAATACAACCATCTTCACACTCTTTCCCCTGATGAAACTTTTTTTGTAGCATTATCAGCGGTTTTTCATAACAAATAATACAAAACAAATTATTTCGGTTTTGCTTTGGGTCAAGGGTTGGGGTTCAGGATGGAAACATCCAAAATATGGTGGTTGGAAGGTGCAATAGCAGTGGGATTGGTGTTTGAATATTAAATTTAATCAAATGTTGCAAACTACTTTATAAAATAAAAAATATTAAAGAAACTGCTGATTGGAATGTTGTCTGATTCAACACCAACTTCTTAACATGATTTAGTTTTAGTTCATCAACCAGTCTTGCCAACCTCTCAATCTTCTGATCTACTATCAGCCAAACCACATGTGATTAAACTACAACTACACTTGGTTACATCTCTAGGTATAAGCACTATCTTCTGCCTGGACTCTGAGGTTTCAGTTCTATGCTTACACGATGGCATGAGATCTGAAACTGATGTCATCAGACTTGTAATAGTCCTGTAATAGGCTCTACTATTTTATCAAGTAACCTATTTTAATGGCAGAGCCTGGCAAGCTCCCTGTGGCGTATTCGATATGCCAAGTACAGTAACAATAACAGTCTCATTCCCCTAACTCTGAAAAGAGCCTTCAATCATTGGGAAAGACAAGTAATGAGAGGCTGCTAAAATCTCAGGGCTGGGACGAATGGAGATGTTACTGGCTCCTGCTTGAGTAAATCGATGAACAACGGGATGACAGTGATATAGTGACAGTGAACCTACCTTAAACTTCTGGTGGAGACAATAGCAATTTACCACTAACTTCATGGGATGTTTGAAGAAGAAAATTATAAGTATTTTAGCTTTAAATAATGATATATAGGAGCTGCTGAGATAGTACAGCAGCAAGTAGGACATTTTCCTTGCGTGTGGTCAACTGAAGTTGGATCCCAGCATCCCACATAGTCCTCCAAGCCATATTAGGAGTGATCACTGAGCACAGAATGAAAAATAATCCTTGAGCACTGCTAGGTGTGACCCAAACACAAAAGTCCAACATAAAAGTATAGTGTCTAATACTTAAATAGAGCTTACTGAGTATCACAAAGTCTTCTGAATACCTTCCACATATTAAATATTTTATTTTATTATTATTTTTTTAATTTTAGTTTATTAAATCACCATGTGGAAGATTACAATGCTTTCGGGCTTAGGTCTCAGTTATACAATGCTGAAACAACCATCCCTTCACCAGTGCCCATATACCACCACCAAAAAAAAAAAACAAAAAAAACACAGTACACCTCCCATCCCGCCCCCCCAACCCCTACCTTGTAACTGATAAGTTTCATTTTACATTCTGTTTACTTTGGTTACATTCAATATTTCAACACAAACCTCACTATTGTTGTTAGGAGTACCCCACTAGATTCAGACCTGCTGTGAAGACAAATAAGGTCGCGCAGCCGCGGTTTTGAATTTCTGTACTTTAACAAGAAGTCCAGGGAGATTTCTTCCAGATATTAGATAATTGCAGGCTTGAAAACCCAACCTGTGGTCGTCTTAATATGGCGGCCACCGCGCCCTTCATCCCCGGAGAGAAAGAGGCGAGAGAGAGAAATACCTTTCTCCTCCTGGGCGGGCACGGGGCCGAGGCTTAGTTCTCAGGCTGGAGACATTCTGCGAGGAGTTGCTCATGCCGAAAGAGGTTTTTCTGGGTCTGGATTCACGCTTGTGCAGCTGCGGAGAGGCCGCCCATGCGTGCAGCCCCCGGGATCACATCTCGGCGGTCTTAAATACTTTAATATAAACAGCAACCCTATAAAGAAGGAGCTAAAGCTATTATAGCTGTAGCTAATCCAAATAGATTTACAGTGAAGTTTAATACAGAGAGATTAAGCAATATCCCAGAGATTAATACATTGATGAGGAGTAAAAACGGGATTTAAATCCTAATAATCTGGTTTCTAAGACTATTTTCTTTAAAACCACAGTACACTATTTAATCTAATAACAAAAAAAACTAATACATCTCTAAGTTTTCCTGTATACTGGATGTTGTTCCAAGGGTCTAATAAGCTCACTTGTTCCTCACAAGAACCATCTAAATTACCTATGCAGCAAATACTGCTGGTAACTGTTACTGTCACTGTCATCCTGTTGCTCATTGATTTGCTCACGCGGGCACCAGTATTTTGAGACTTGTTGTTACTGTTTTTGGCATATCCAATATGTCATGGGTAGCTTGCCAGGCTCTGCCGTGTGGGCAGGATACTCTTGGTAGCTTGCCTTGCTCTCCAAGAGGGACAGGGGAATCGAAACTGGGTTGGCCGCGTGCAAGGCAAATGCCCTACCCACTGTGTGGTACCTGTACCTAAATGATCTGTAAAGATGTCCACACATGGTAAGGCGGAATACATAACCCTTTTCACTGTCTTCCTACAAAACTTCACTGATAGTCCTGCACAGTAGGTAAAAGGCAAACAGAAATACTGAAAGAGCCTGAGAGATGGACAGAAGATAGACAAATCAGGGGACATGGAATCTGAGGTGTGATGTAGTGGCTAGCTTTCTGCATCTTCTTTCTGGCTTCCTATATCCTAGACTTCGCACTGGAGAAGCTGGCAACCACAAAATGCCAGACTGTAGACAAAAAAAGAAGAGGAAGAAATCCTGTTTTTGTTCTTTCTGCCTAAGGAACAGGCCAGAAAACAAAACCGTCTAGGTAACAACTGTTCTACTACAGCCAAATGTCACAACACTGTTGTCACCCGCCTCCCAGTAGTGACAAAAAGTCTGCCTGGGGAGGGGTCCTGATGTCCAAGAACTCTGCCACAATGGAGCCAGACAGGCTCAGCAGAGAGCCAGAGCTTTTGTCTTCTAGAGATGATAAACGTTCTCCAGGTGGTATCTGTGGCAACCGACCTGGCCCCATCTTCATTAATGGGGTGCCTTTTGCATCCCCATTAGGGGGTCTCAGAAGAGGCGCAGTGGAGAGTCAGGACTCTCACAGCTACCATCCCCATGATGCTTGTCAGGAGAGGACCTGTGAGGAGCCATGCAGAGGTCTGCCGCTGCTTCCTGGCCAGGGAGGTATCAGTGGGGTCCAGAGGGGACTAAAAGCACCCCCACCACCTGCAGGAGAAGAGATGTCACCTAGATGTCAACAAAGACTAAGAAACTTAGATGGGGTGTGGTTTTCTTTGGGGACCACACTCACAGTTCTTCCAACCCTGCAACTAGAGGGTGATCCTGGTAGTGCTTGGAAGACCGTGTGGTGCTGGAAGTTGAACCTGGGCTTCCAGCATGCAAAGCATGTGCCCCATCTCTTGAGCTATCACCCTGTCACTGACACATATCCTAAAACATAAAACTGCTTCTGTGAGAAGTGAGGATTGTGATTTAAGTGATACAGGACAAGCCTAAGTACTCTATAGAACAGAAATCTCAAAACAAATATATATGTACATATGTAGATTTACTGAAATGAAGGATGCCAGAATGATTACACAGTGCATTTCCTGTTCTCAAGTACCTAGAGAGGCTCCTTGAGAGCAGTAACAGACCTGAGAAATAGCTGGATTAGCATGAGGTCCCGACAGAATTATATATCACAGAGACGACTTGTGTACCAAGACCTGTGATGGATATTTTTCAGTGCCTGCCATCAGCACCGAAGTGTGATTGGCTGTGCTGGTTACATTTGAAGGATTCTCATCATTTATTTTCTTGATGCGGCAGCCTCAGAGCATGGGTAACCGTCACATCTCAGACTGTGAGGACTCTGAGGTTTGAATTTATTCTCCCAGAGCTGGCTGCTGATTCAAAGATCAAATCCCACTCAACTCAGCCTGAGGACAGAAAACTCATCTCAAGATAAAGAATCTGGAATTCTATGGAAGTCGGGCTCTAAGGGGCATTGTCTTCTCTTTGTGTCTCCCTTTTTCTCTATACCACATGCCTTCATTTTTCTATGGGTAGTCTGTCTCTGCCTCTGTCTATTTCTTTCTTTTACTTCAGGGCTTGTGGTTCCAAATGCCCACCAATCCACCAGCCCTAACATTTCACCTTCATTATTACCTTCTTGGCAACTTTGTCAAGCCAATTCTGTCTCTTAGAATCCTAATTCCAAAATTCAGAGAAATGAAATGTGGTTCTGACACTCTCTTTTAGAGCTAATCTCTAGATTTCTCGAACATATAGAGGATTAAATCCCTTCCCTGTATTTAATTAATGATTACTTGGAATTTAGGAGTTTTCATTTATCCATGGCAGTGGGAGAGGACAAGAGAGGTTATTTGGAGGAAAAACTAAAAGGGGGTGGAGGAATATGATAGTTTTTTATAAATGTGAGTGTGCTCTTTAAGGATATTTATTTGTGTATTGGTTGTGTCTGGGCAATACCTTTTAGCAAACCTTGATATTGACTCTGGAGAGAGAAGTTGCTTCCTTCCAATTCAGTCAGAGCCTGATGAGGGCCCTTTATTTCTCCTTGTGGTAGAGTCTACAAAGCTTGCTAATACACAACCTCGCGGATTATTGTATTTCAGCATTTAAGAAAGAACAGGGGGCTGGAGCGATATTACAGTGGGTAGAACATTTGCCTTGTATGTGACCAGCCTGGGTTCGATTCCCAGCATCCCATATAGTCCCCTGAGCACTGCCAGGAGTCATTCATGAGTTCAAAGACAGAAGTAACCCCTGTACATTACCAAGTGTGACCCAAAAAGCATTTTAAAAAAAGCAAGCAAGAAAGAGCGAGCAACAGCTTTAAGGTTGGAAGTCAAAGATTACACTCAAATAATCCTAATTCAACCTATGGTTTTCATTTGTAAAATGAAGTGATTATATAAATCAGTGTTTCACATATTTAAAAATGTAAAATTTATAATTTCAAAAGAAAACTGTGTGTTCAAAAGAGCTCTGGATGTACATGTTATGTTGTCAAATTTGTTGCCCAGTGAGTATGACGAGGGCAGAAGTGTAGTCAAAGATTATTATAACAACTCCAGAGTCTCTGGGAGTTCAAACATCACGTGCCGGAATCATTAGTCCAACCTGCTCTGAGGCTTCTTCTGGCTCTACTATTCTGGGACTCAGTCATGGGAAGTACTGTGGGTGGTGTACGTGCTTTGCACGTGGCTGCCCTGGTGTGATTCCAGGCACTCCAGATTGTCCCAAGCTCCTCGAAGAGTGAAACCTGAAGAGTCAGGAGTAAGCCCTGAGCAACAATCGGTGTGGTCAAAAACACAGAACAAGAAAGATAGAGATGGGTCAGTAGGAACCTCGGTCAGAAGCTTTAGTTAGTAGGAGAGGTTGTGGGAGACAAAGTTTCTTGGTTTGACTGACACAAAGAAAGAGTAAGGTAGATCAACGTCCCCAGACAGACGTAAACATATTATATGATAATACATTGAATATAAAGCAATATCTAACTTAATAATAATTTATTCTATTAAAATCATGAGAGTCTCTTGCCGCACGCCTGGCTGTCTTCCCCGGGGCCCCTCAGAGGGGATGGGCTCCAGCTTCCCTCCCCTCCCCAAACAGAGCTCCCGGCGGCCGAAGACCACCGGAACCTAGCCACAGCCATGTTCAAAGCCCCTCTCCACACGTTCGGACAGGCCTCACACATGAAGGTGCCAGCAGAGGAACCCAGGTGTGTGTAATCTCATCAATGACTAACATCCAGAGACTTAAAAACAAGCTCCCAGAAGGTATCTTATAACCTACTTCTCCCTCTGGGAGAAACTAGCAAGCTTTTGAGAGTTTCCTGCCCACGTTGGACAGCCTTGCAAGCTTCCCATGGTGTATTCATATGCTAAAGCCAGTAACAAGCTGGATCTCATTCCCCTGACCCTGAAAGACCCTCCAGTGTGACATCATTGGGAGGGCCAAGTCAAGAGAGACTTCTAAGATCTCAGGGAAAGGACGAATGGAGAGGTTGCTGAGTCCACTCCAGAAATCGACGATTAATCGGATTTCGTAATTCGTGATTCGTGATTAAAATCATAGTTATTTTTAAATTTTTAAAAAACAGTTATTAGACATAGTTTATTCAGTCTTGGACATTTCATGGTGGTTCAGTTATCTACTCAATTTTTTCATTAGATTAATATTTATTTTTTCTTTTTTTTTAACTTTTTTTGGTCACACCCAACAATGATCAGAGGTTACTCCTGGCTCTGCACTCAGGAATTACTCCTGGTGGTGCTTGGGGGACCATGTGGGGCACCGGGGATTGAACCCGCGTTGACTGCCACGCAAGGCAAACATCCTACCCACTGTACTATAGCTCCGGCCCCTCCTTTTTTTTTTTAAATTGAATCGCCACTTCACTTCACATGGGGTTTGTCCTTTTAGCCTTGCCGCAGGGAACTTAGTTTACCTTAAAGAAATGGCCTTTCTGTATGGACACAGAAAGACAGTTAATATTATGCTTTGTAACTTGGGAGCCAATTGACTTCAATAATATTTACGCCTGGGCATCTGCTTTCTCCACTCAGTTGCCCTTAGTTCCTAGTACCCTAAAATCAGGGTCCCGACGAGGGACAGAATGGATCCAGGGCAAGCTGTGAGCTACCCTGGCATAGAAATGGGCCAGGCCAAAGCGCCACAATGCTCGACTATAAGTTGAGAGCATAGTCATAGAGAAATGCTGTCATGATCCAAAAGTAACGATGAGACAGGAACCCTGCTGGGGTTAGGAAGACTAAACTGGCCTGAGGACTGTGGTCTGGAATATATAGTGAATGTCCTCAGGAAAAACCAAACTTCAAGTCTGATATATCTCTTACTGCGCTCATACAGAATGACATTGCTAGAAATATTAGAAGTAAATTTACTATAACTATTTAAGCAGATTACTAGGTCACACTCTGACACACCCTTGTTTGGACCCACCCTTGAACATATCTCCTAGTAATCTCCTTAGGTGAGATTTTGTTAATCTCCTTGAAAAATGGTCTTACCCTTCTTTGTTGATTTGTTAATGTTCAACCCACCTTTGTGTCACCACCCTATGTAATTTGCTATATAAACAAAGACTGTGGGGGAAGACAAGGGAGACAGAAGAAGACAGGGAGACAGAAAAAAAGACAGGGGAGACAGAAGAAGAAGACAGTGGAGACAGAAGAAGAAGACAGGGGAGACAGAAGAAGACAGGGAGACAGAAGAAAAAGACAGGGGAGACAGAAGAAAAAGACGGGGAGACAGAAGAAAAAGACAGGGGAGACAGAAGAAGAAGACAGGGGAGACAGAAGAAAAAGACAGGGGAGACAGAAGAAGAAGACAGGGAGACAGAAGAAGACAGGGAGACAGAAGAAGAAGACAGAGAGACAGAAGAAGAAGACAGGGGAGACAGAGAAGACAGGGAAGACAGAAGAAGAAGACACTCGGGAAGACACAGAAGCAAAAGAGACAACACAGACAGAAGACACAGAAGCAGAGAGAGAGAGAGAGAGAGGTCGGAAGAGACTAGAGGAGAGACTACAGAGACAGAAACAGAGAGACAGACAGAAGAGAGCACAGCAGCACACACAGAAGCAGAGCACAAGGAGAAGCTGTCCTGATCTGTCCTTACACAGCGGCTCGAGAGCAGGAAACACGAGCAGCACGTGTGAGAGAGAAATGCCCTGAGTGCCCGCAGACAACAGAACAACATGACACATCGTTGCATCTCCCCCTCCCGTGCGAGAGCAACTTTTGTAATTTTTTACACCGTGGGATACAGTTATAAAGCTTTTATGATTGAGTTTCATGCAATGTTCCAACACCCATCCCTCCACCAGTGTACATTTCCCTCCACCAATATCCCCATATCTCTCCTGCACCCCCACCCACCGCCTGCCTCTATGGCAGGCACTTTTCTCTGTCTCTGTCTGTGTCTGTCTCTCTGTCTCTGTCTCTGTTTCTGTCTGTCTCTCTGTCTCTCTCTCTCCCTTTTGGGGTATTTTATAGTTAATATATATTATAGTAATGTAGTTTTATAATGATTTTATAGTTAAGATATGTAGTCAAATAATATGTACACTATAAGCACCAGGAATGAGAATGGAACGCAGTAGGCTATTTGTCTCCTCTTCTCCGGATCTCAATAGCTGTGTGTTGTGATCCAGTAAGTGCCCTACTACTGTCATAGCTCTCCAGTTCCGGGACTTTATATTCTTGATATCAAAAGAAGAGATTGCTTTTCAAGGGCATCTGCCTTACAGCAGTCTCCCTCAGTTTAAAAGCATTTGGTGGTCTAAAGAGAGAATAGTACGTAGGACTCTTGCCTCGAATGCAGCAACCTGGGTTGAATCCCAGGCATCCCATTTGATCCCTGGAGCACCACCAGAAGTGATTCCTGACTGCATAGCAAGTCATAATAGCAGATATTGTGAACAGATTAGCACCTAATAAATGTTCAAAACTGCTGACTTCTGAACAGGAAGATGAGGGTAAAGACTTGTATGAATTAAGATTGGGAAAAACTTAAATTTGTCTCATTAATTTAATATTTATAATCAACTATTATTAAGATAACTTTAACTATAATAGCCAAGAAAAGAGGTGGCTTCTCTAGCCTCCTTTCATGCTACTGGGAAACTTCATCCAGGCCTCATATATGCTAAGCACGTGCTCTGCTATTGAACTATAGTCCACATAGAATAGAGTCTGTCTAAACTGTCAAACACTTGCAGCATGAGCTCTCCGATGAACTGCCAGTATCCACTGCTTTAGGTAACTGGGAATTCACAGCATCTGGAAATCAACCTGGACAGAATCAAGAATATTTTGAACTCCAATCTTGCAAATCACCACTGAATTTTTTTTTCTTTTTGGGTCACACCCAGCGATGCACAGGGGTTATTCCTGGCTTATGCACTCGGGAATTACTCCTGGCCATGCTTGGGGGACCATATGGGATGCTGGGAATCAAACCTGGGTTGGCCACGTGCAAGGCAAACACCCTACCTGCTGTGCTATTGCTCCAGCCCCTAAAACCCAAGTATATTGGGCCAGAGAGATAACACAGTGAGTAAGATACTTGTCTTACATATGGTGGACCTGAGTTTGATTCTATGGTCCCCCAAGCCTGCCAGGAGTTATTCCTAAGTGTCAAGTAGAGGAGTAAGTCCTAAGAAAGAAAGAAAGAAAGAAAGAAAGAAAGAAAGAAAGAAAGAAAGAAAGAAAGAAAGAAAGAAAGAAAGAAAGAAAGAAAGAAAGAAAGAAAGAAAGAAAGAAAGAAAGAAAGAAAGAAAGAAAGAAAGAAAGAAGAAAGAAAGAAAGAAAGGAAGGAAGGAAGGAAGGAAGGAAGGAAGGAAGGAAGGAAGGAAGGAAGGAAGGAAGGAAGGAAGGAAGGAAGGAAGGAATCATGTATCTATACAAATGCCAAGATTATTCCTCAACTTGGCTGTGTTTCAAAAAGAACCTCATCTGAGGGCCAGGGAGACGGCTCCAAGAGCTGGAGCATAAACATTCCATCATGGAGCCTGGGATTTGGTCATGACTTCACAGCACCATTCTGGGAGGGGTAAAAACTGGAAAAAACATTCTCTATGCCCCAACACGATGTCCTTGTGTTTCTTTCAATTAAAAAATTGCTATATTTAAGTTTTGTCTCATGTAAACCTTGCCCCACTGAACTAGCATAAAAGACTGGAATACATGTTTTGCATGCTGGAGACTCAGAATCAATTCTCCAGAACTTCAAGAGAATTCCCAAGCATAATCCCTGACCACTGCCATAGCTCCACACCCCCAATAAAAATACAAACTTTTGTTTCATTCTGAAAGTGTGGGAGGGGGTGAAGGGAAGTTAGGATAGAGAAGGGATTTGTATGACAGTAATAGTTAAAAATGATCATTCTGGACAATTACTGAGTATGAAAGTAGGTAAAGGAATATACATGATAACCTTTTAGTACCTGTATTGCAAACCATAGTGCCGAGAGAGAGAGAGAGAGAGAGAGAGAGAGAGAGAGAGAGAGAGAGAGGGAGGGAGAGAGAGAGGGGGGGGGGAGAGAGGGAGGAAAGTGCCTGCCATAGAGTCAGGTGGGTGGGTGGGAAACTGGGACCATTGCTGATGGGAAGTGCACACTGGTGAAGAGACGGGAGTTGGACCATTGCATGATTAAAACCCAGTAATGAGCAACTGTGTATATCTCACTGTGATTAAATTTAAAATAAATAAATTTTAAAAATTTAAAATGTGAAGTTTCCAACAGTTAAAGAGAGAGAGAGAGAGAGAGAGACGGAAGAGAGCATAAAATGATACACCATAGCCATGCCTTTGGACCCCTCACCAGGCTGGTTTATCCTGGGCAACTCAGAGGGGGGGTGGATGAGACCCCTCCCCACCCCAATGGAACCAGCCCTGGCAGCCAAAAGCCTCAAGAACACAACCGCCGCCTTGCCCACAGCTGCTCTCCACACGCTTGGACGAGCTTCACACACAACTAAATCTGCAGAAAAATCCAGGTATGCGGGACTTACGATTGAAAACTCCGGGCTCAACGGAACGGAATGAATAGGTGACCTCCCCTATCTTCTCCTCTTTTTCCCCAAAGCTTGGTAGTCACACTCATAAGCTGCCACTGGCACCATGACCCGGAGACCCATGAGTCAATCTATTCCTGGACATCTCATACTTTACACACCAATACATGAAGAGTAGCATACTACTTGGTTGGGTTTAAAGTAGAAGGAAACCAATATTGGGAGAAATATACTTATACAGGTATAGACAGAAACACACAAGGCTCCACCTTTATAGAAGGGCTAAATGGCTTCTGCATGAAACTCTAAAACCTTCACATACTTTCCTCTAAGAAACCTTTTCGTCTCATTTCGAGTGGATTATTTATAACAAGCAATACAAAATAAATTATTTTAGTTCCACTTTGGGTGCGGGGTTTGGGGTTCAGGATGGAAATATCGTGTTGGGAAGGAGTAATGGTGGTAGAATTGGTGTTCAAATATTAAACATAATCAAATATTGGGAATAACTTTATAAAAATAAAAAATACATGAAAAAAGGGAAAGAGAGAGAGCCACGCTCACACAGCACAGCTGCCATAATGCCTACGACCGACTCCACTGTCTCACAACTGAGCTCAGCAGAGAAGCCAACCTGCCAAAAATTCAGGTACACTGTGTTATTTTTCCTGAGAACTTTGGCCTTCTTGCGAAGTAGTGAACAACCTCCCCCACCTCCGTATGCCCAGAAGACCCCGCAGCTGCACCAAGTTCCACTGCCACCATGTAAGCTTAGTGCCCAGCTAAATATCCTGGATTTTATTTTCTGGAATGTGTGGTCACATCTGTGACCACGTGACATCTCCAAACTATAATATTAACATCCCAGTAAGAACACATCAGATTGGATGGGAATGTAGAAGCCAACTAAGTTCTGCTAACAAAGGTATTAACACAGAGTTGTTGCTTATCAACTAAACAACAAAAGCTTAGTAAACCCCCATTGTGAGATATAACAATTTTCACAAATTTTCTTTTACTGAAGTATTTTTGATAATCCCATTGGCCTTCTAGTGGTGATAAGCATTATAAAGTAAATTATTTTGAGCCTGTGACGGGGCAAGCTTGAAGGATGGTTGGGAAAATGGGGACAATAATGGTGGGAAGGTCACAGTGGTGGAGGGATTGGTGTTGGAATATTTAATGTTTGTAACAAATGCACATGAAAAACTTTGTAAAGCCGTGTTTAAAGTGGGGATGGGGGGAGAAAGAAAAGAATGCTCCTTTCTACCTACTTCTAGTGGAATTTGAAGGACCCAGAGGAGCTATTTTTTTTAATTTACTTTTTATAAAACAGTTGCAACACAAATTAGCAAGTAACAGAACATGACATTTTTATTTTGTTTAATAGAGTTAATATTCACTTTGGTCTGATGCTCTATCTGTCCCTGTGATTCTCTAGTTAAAACCTAATAAATAGAATCAATAGGACTATATTATGGAAATTCGTACTGATTATTTCTTGGCTGGTTTTCAGTCTAGAATATATTACTCAAATTCTAGTCATTTAAACAATCACAAATGTTGACTGACTTTTTATGTAATGAATATTAGAAATCATCCTGACCCTCCACAGAAAGGTCAAATATTAGCTCGCTATTTGGATCCTGATTTTACTAGACAAAGAAAATTGCTTTCATCATTTTTACTTTGCTTATCCTAATTGGATCAAATGTCAACTTTCCACGTGATGTTTCCTGATATGCACTTATGCTTCGTAATGTAACAAGATTAGATCAATCTGCATCTATCTGTATTGTACCCTGGGACTGCATAAGCCTTGAAATAATATTTATTTTGTGGATTGTACTTCCATGTTAATTAGAATGGAGGTTCCTGGAATTTTCATTCTGAGTATGATAATCTTACAGTCATCATGATGGAAATAGCTGCATGTTATTTACTTTATGGAGGAGAGATTATGCTTCTTGCTTAGATAATTATTAACTATGTACTTCTATGTCCAAAATCGAACTCTATTCTAGAATGTGTTCATTTACTCAGAATTTTCAAGCTTAGCTTTATTAAGTCACTATATTTTTAAAAAACGTAATTAATAATAAATATTGGTTAGTCATTTTTATATGCATCTTGTTCTTTCTCCTACTTGCTACTTGCTATCCAAGTTGATTTTAAAATCAACTGTCTGGATTTTAACTGGATTTTCAACTGGATTTTAACTGGATTTTCAACTGCTGGAGCAATAACACAATGGGTACGGCATTTGCCTCGCACGCAGCCAACCCAGGTTTGATTCCCAGCATCCCATATTGTCCCCTGAGCATTGCCGTGATAATTCCTGAGTGCAGAGCCAGGAGTAACCTCTGTGCATCGCCAGGTGTGACCCAAAAAGAAAAAAAAATCAACTGTCGCCAATTATAAAAGTAATAGAAAATAGCACAACATAATGTATCATAAATGAAAACACTCACGGAACTTGAAACAGCAGGACACTTGGGCAGTCTCGGGCCGGGACCGGTGCCGGCTTGCACTCCGCCGAGATTCGACCTGGGTGGCCATGCCTTTGCACAGCCACTTTGCTGCGGAATGACCAGGATCCAAAGTCAGCTTTATTACTTGGGGTCCCAGCAAGTGCTTGCAGCCATGTCTCCAGACTGTGAACTAAGCTTTTGCCCCACGCTGGCTAAGGGGGGAAATATCCTTCTTCCTTGGTTTTTCTTCCCTCCAGGAGGAAGCGGCGTGGCGTCCGCCATATTATGGAACTTTTAAAGAGGTATGAACTTGGTGGCGCGGGAAAAAAAAAATGTGTTTTGAACTTAAAACAGTGGACGCTTGGGCAGTTTCGGGCCGGGGCCGGTGCCGGCTCGTGCTCCACCGAGATTCGACCCGGGTGGCCATGCCTTTGCACAGCCGCTTTGCTGCTGAACAAGCAGGATCCAGAGCCAGCTATATTACTTGGGGTCCCATTGAGTGCTTGCAGCCTGTCTCAGACTGTGAACTAAGCTTTTGCTCCATGCTGCTCCAGGAAGGGAAATGATGCAATTTCCAACTTAAATCTCCCTGGACTTAATTACTAAAATACAGAAATCCTAAACCGCGCGGCCGCTACCACGGCTGTGCGACCGCTACCACGGCTGTGCAACTTTATATCTCTTCATTCTCATCAGTGGAAAACTAATTATCAAATGTTTCCTTGTCAATAGGGCCGTATACTTGGGGAATAAACTCCAACAAGAATAGTGAGTTTTGTGTTGAAACTCCAACAACAATAGTGAGTTTTGTGTTGAAATATGGAATGTAATCAAGGTAAGGAGAAAAGGAAGTGAAATTTATCAGTTATGCAGGGAGGGTCTGGGGGTGGGGGGGGTGGGAGGTATACTGGTTTTTTGTTTTGTTTTGTTTTGTTTTTTTGGTGGTGGAATATGAGCACTGGTGAAAGGACGGGTGTTTGAGCATTGTATAACTGAGTCATAAGCCTGAGAACTTTGTAACTTTCCACATGGTGATTCAATAAAATAAAATAACTTTTTTTAAAAAATAAAAACATTCACGATAACCCAAGGGAAAAGCAAAACAAAATTATATACATCTATTGCAGAAAATCTAGAGGGTAGATAATCCCAGTAGTCAGGCATTCTGATATCTTTCTCATATATATATTAATAGATTTTTTGGAATGTATTATGAGTCAGTAAATGCATGTCAGTCCCCAAAGACCTTTACAACCAGTTATCCTCTCGCCTAATCAAGAACTTTATATAATGAAAGAAAGTAGATTACTCAAGACAATATCAGACACACTAAAGATTCACTATATTTCATCAGTTTTTCTGTCTTTAGGATTGGTGAGAAGCACACATAAATAAACAACATATATCTTCACTTTTAAAAAATCTGTATGCCAAAATAGTTTAGAGAGTCATTTGTGTTTTGGTGGTGACAGGGTATGGTAACTTTGCATATCACTACTATATAATTTAACACTATTATGACCATATCACCTAAAATAATCATCCCGTTGATCGTCAAATTTTTTGAGTGGTCTCAGTAACCTCTGCATTCGTCCTATCCCTGAGATTTTAGAAGCCTTTCTCTACTCGGCCTTCCCAATGATGCCACATTGGAGGCTCTTTCAGGGTCAGGTGAATGAGACCCAGCTTGTTACTGGCTTTAGCATATGAATACACCATGGGAAGCTTGCAAGGCTGTCCCACGTGGGCAGAAAACTCTCAGTAGCTTGCTAGTTTCTCCCAGAGGGAAAAGTAGGTTATAAGATACCTTCTGGGAGCTTGCTTTTAAGTCTCTGGATGTTGGCCATTGATGGGATTACACACACCGGGGTTCCTCTGCCGGTACCTTCATGCATGAGGCTTGGCTGAACGTGTGGAGAGGGGCCTTGAGCATGGCTGTGGCTAGGTTCTGGAGGTCTTCAGCCACCGGGAGCTCTACTCGGGGCAGGGAGGGAAGCATCCCTCCGAGGGGCCCTGGGGAAGACAGCCAGGTGCGCGGGTAAGAGACTCTCTGAGTCTACCTAAAATAATAATTTAAAAAATTAAAAATTGTAAAATATGGGGGAAAACAAAAACTTGTAAGAAATTCTTACCAGGTGGAACATAATAATAACCATTTACCAGTCACTATACTCTATGTACCATACACTCCTCAAAATAAATTTACAATATAAGTTCTTTTACTTTGTTTATTTTACAGCTGAGTGGTGGTGAATGATATTATACACTCAATCACACCGTGCAAAACTGGGATTCAAGTCCAACAATGTGGTGTCCACCTGACTCAAACATGAGTTCTTTCACAGGAAAACACTTTCATTAAAAACATGTCTTTCATTTATAAAAATAAATTAAGCTCTCAGAGTTTTCATGACACAAAATATCAATTCAATTATCCCTCTAAGTTTGCACTCTAGAATTTAAAAAAAAAAGTTTTTAAATTTAAGTTTTTGTGTGGGTAGAAAGTTTCCCCACATAGCCACAGAGTTCTCCAGAGGCCCAGGATTCCCTCGTGGTGAGGTTTGGCCCAACCACACCGACATCCACTGCCACTCGGGTATCTGCTACAGGAGCTTCCGTGGCCACAGCCAGGAATGATCAGGTTCCATGTGATGAGGGTCAAACCAGGGTCAACTGCATCTCTCTGATCCCTGAACTCCAGAATTTCAAGAGAAAAGATCAGTGTAGAAAATTCATTCATTTATCCATTTTTCAGTTTCCATGTTGATAAAAGTTTCTGTTGATATGACAATGGAAAGATTAAAAAGTAAAATATTTATGTATTTTGTTGTACTTATGGCTGGAATTATTTTTTTCTGAGACACTGTAGACCAAGAGATAAACCCCACTGAACATGAAGATTTGAATGTATCCAAAAGGGACTGCACCAATAGCACAGCGGGTAGTGCGTTTGCCTTGCACACGGCCGACCCGGGTTCGATTCCCAGCATAGCATCCCATATGGTCCTCTGAGCACCACCAGGGGTGATTCCTGTGTGCAGTGCCAGGAGTAACCCCTGTGCATCGCCAGGTGTGACCCAAAAAAAAGCAAGAAAAAATTTCCAAAAGGTAACAATAGATGCTTTTTATCATTTAGAAGGTAAATTTGGCTCTAACAAGCTCAAATAATAGTGGCTTTCAAAATATGGGTATTTCTTTGTTGTTAATGTAATGAGTAATGGAGGCAGCCCTGGGGTGGTTTAGTGACTGATAATACGAGGGTCCATTTAGGTCCCTTTATCCTTTCTTTTGGCCATACTCATCATGTGCTTATGGTCATGAGGGGCTTGTGGAGCCCCACTGATCAATGCAAGTGCAGGCTGGAAGAAGGGGAGGGAGAAGGCAGAAGGAACAATGACAAGTGATTCTGTTTTCTTTAAAGAGCTTTCCAGAAACCCTATTTAGTGACTTCTGTTTATGTTGGCCAGAGCTGTTCACAGGATCATCCTGACTAGACGAGAGTATGAGAAATTGTAATTTTTGGTTTTGTTTTTAAACTGTATACACTGTCTTCCCAAGTGAAATCAAGGCTTCTGGGGAAAAAAGGAATGAATAGATATGAGGGAAACAGTCACAATCTACTAGCCTGAATCTAGCTGTGCATGTTCTTTCAGGAGCAGCCGTTATCAACTATAAACAGACATCTTGGTTTCCTGTACTGGAAATATTTTCTCTTCCTTCTCTAGGGACAAGCACATCCTGTTGCCAAAACAGCTAAGAAGCAGACAGACAGAAAAAGTCTGCTAGACAGTAGGAAAAATAAAGTCATGAAATTCACTTATAAATGGATTGACATGGAGTATCATGCTGAGTGAAATGGTTCAGAAGGAGAAGGGCAGACATAGAATGGTTGCACTCACTGTGAGATAAAAAAAAAAAAAAAAAAAAAAAAAAAAAACATAGTATGAGACTAATACCCAAGACCAGTAGAAATGAGAGCCAGGAGGACTGGCCCACTGTTGGAAGTTTGCCACCAGTCACCACTGGTGTGGGGAGGGCAGTTAGGGTAGAGAATGGATCACTGTGACAATAATAGTGGGAAATGATCATTCTGGACAAGAACTGAGTGCTGAAAGTAGGTAAAGTGATAAGCTTTACCTTTCAGGACCTGTGCTGCAAACCATAATGCCCAAAAGGAAAGAGAGAGAGACAGAGACAGAGACATAAAAAGAGAGAGAGAGAAGGAAAATGCCTGCCACAGAGTCTGGCTGTGGCAGGAGGGAAACTGGGGGTATTGGTGGTGGGAAATGTACTCTAGTGAAGAAACGGGAACTGGAACATTGTATGACTGAAGCACAATTGGGAACAACTTTGTAACTATGTATCTCAAAGTGATTCAATTTTTTAAAAAATTCTTTTAAACAAAATTTTAAAATTATCTTAAAAGAAATTGGTGGGCTAAAGAGATAGTACAGCTCAGAAAATCAAGTATTTCAGAATCAGCTTAACTAAAGAGGTGAAGGACCTATACAAGGAAAATTACAGAACGCTACTTCAAGAAATAAAAGAGGACACTAGGAAATGGAGACACATCCCCTGCTCACGGATAGGGAAGATTCACATGATCAAAACAGCAATACTTCCCACAACACTATACAGATTTGATGTGGTCCCTATCAGGTTACTAATGGCATTTTTCAAAGAAATAAACAAAACACTCCTGAAATCCATATGGAACAATAAACTCCATGAATAACTAAAGCATTCCTTGGGGAAAAGAAGATGGGTGGCCTCACCTTCCCCAACTTCAAACTGTACTACAAAGCAATAATAATTAAAACAGCATGGTATTGGACTAGAAACAGACCTGCAGACCAATGGAACAGAGTTCAACATTCTATCATAGATCTCAAATATATAACCACTTAATCTTTGATAAAGGAGCAAGAAATATGAAGTGGAACAAGGAAAGCCTCTCCAACAGTGGTGCTGGGAAAACTGTACAGCTACCTGAAAGAAAATGAACTCTGACCTCTGTCTAATGCCAGGCACATAAATCAGATCAAAGTGGATTGAAGACTTCAATATCAGACCTGAATCCATAAGGTACATGGAGGAAAATGTAGGCAGAACCCTCCATGGTGTTGAAGCTAAAAGCATCTTTAAGGATGAACCACTGACCAAGCAAGTGGAAGCAAACATAAACAAATGGGACTGCGTTAAACTAAGACGCTTCTAAAACTCAAAAGAAGCAGTGACCAAAACGCAGAGAGACCACGAAATGGGAAAGAATATTTACCCAACACCCATTTGATAAGGGAATAATATCCAGGATATACAAGACACTCGTAGATTTGTACAAGAAAAAAACCTCCAAACCTATCAAAAAAATGGGGAAGAAATGAACAAAAGCTTCCTCAAAATAAAAATACAAATGGCCAAAAGACACATGAAAAAATGCTCTCCATCCCTATGTAGGATAACATTGGTTTGTCCTTTCTGCCTTGCCACAGGGATATTAAGTTCATTGTGTTACCCTCATCACCGTGCTCCCATTCCTCTGTTTATTTGTAACTTATTTCTTTGTGCTCTGTTGACTTGTAAATATTGTTTTTCTCTTCTCCTTAAGTCCTTTGCATAGTTAATTCAGAACAATGTCCTTTTGTATGGGCACAAGAAGACAGTTAATGCTATGCTTTTGGAACATGGGAGTTAATTGACTCCAGATAATATTACCTCTGGGGCATCTGGTCTCTCAACCTAAGCCTCAGTTGCCCTTACTTCCTATCACCCCCAAAACAGGGTCACGACAAGGGACTGCATGGACCCAGGGCATGTGCTACCCTGGCATGGAGATGGGCCTGGCCAAAGTGCCATAATGTTTAACTATAAGTTAAGAGCATGGGCATGGACAAATGCTGTCATGATCCAGAAAACAATAACTAGATTTGGACCCTGCTAGGGTTAGGAATAATTAAACTGGCCTGAGCACTGTAGTCTGAGTCTGTGGCAAGATGTCCTCAGGAGAGCCACCCTACAAGCTCAATATATCTCTTAGTGTGTCCATACGAAATAACTAATATTGGGGCTGGAGTGATAGCACAGCGGGTAGGGCGTTTGCCTTGCATGTGGCCACCTGGGTTTGATCCCCAGCATCCCACATGGTCCTCCAAGCACTGCCAGGAGTGATACCTGAGTGAAGAGCCAGGAGTTAACCCCTGTGCATCCCCGGGTGTGACCCAAAAAGCAAAAAAAAAAAAAAAGGTCAAAATAACTAATATTAAGAAGTAGAATTAAGATGTCAATTAAGTTATTGGACTAAGGAAAGCAGAAACACCCTTAAGTGGTATTTTGCCCTTGAGCAGAAGAAGAGCTTTTGATATGTTGATTTTGCTGCCAGATGGGTTGTGGTGACTACCCCCAATACAGAAATCAAGAGAGGAGAGAGACCAGGGCAGCAAGATGGACACAGAGACTAGCAAGTGCAACAGAGGGAGAAGAATGTAGGGGAAGAATATAGGAGCAGGCGCGCGGAGAGGGGTGTGGAGCATAGAGAGGTGAGTGGGAGAGGCAGGAGGAGATGGGAATGAGGGGCAGTGTGAGACTAGAACGAGGGGCTCAGTGCATCTGGAACAGGCTTGTGGGGAGAATGGAATAAACGGGACTGATTATCAACCAGCCTGACCTCGTTTCCTCTTTCACCATCCCATGGCTGGGCCGCCCAGGTCAAGGAGCAGCCTGCGTCCTCTGAACGCAGGTGGTGAGAGGATGAGCCAGTGGGGCCTTCCCTAGCTGCCCTGGAGATTACACCCCTAGTCATCAGGGAGCTGCAAATCAAACCAACAGTGAGTTATCACCTCACACCACAGAGACTGGCACACATTCAAAAGAACAAAAGCAACCAATGCTGGTGTGGATGTGGGGAGAAAGAGAAGCTCTTTCACTGTTGGTGGGAACCCGGACTGGTCCAGCCCTTTTGGAAAAAAAAATATGCGCATTCCTTCAAAAACTAGAAATTGAGCTTCCATATGATCCCTCAATACCACTTCTGGGAATACATCCCGAGGGTGCATGGTAGAAGTGACATCTGCACCTGTATGTTCGTTGTTCACAATAGCCAGAATCTGGAAACAACCCAAGTGCCCTAGAACAGTTTAAAGAAACTTTGGTACATCTACACGATGGAATACTACACAGCTGTTAGGAAAGATGAAATTATGAAATTTGCTTATAAGTGGTTGGTCATGGAGAGTATCATGCTAAATGAAATGAGTCAGGAAGAGAGGGGCAGACATAGAAGTATTGCATTTATTTGTGGAATATAAAATAACATAATATGAGACTGACACTCAACGACAGTAGACACAAGAGCCAGGAATATTGCCCCATAGTTGGAAGCTTGTCTCATGAGCTGGGGAAGAAGGCAGCTGGAATAGAGAAGGGATCACTAAGTCAATGATGGTTGGAGGAATTGTTCAGGATGGGAGATGTGTGATGAAAGTAGAAAAAGGACCAAATGTGATAGCCTTTTAGTATCTATATTGCAAAATATAATGCACCAAAGTAGAGAGAGAGTGTGGGGGAAATTGTCTTCCATAGAGGTTGGGGAGGGCTGTTGGTGGGGGGAGGTAATACTGGGGACAGGACATTGGTGGTGGAGAATGTGCACTGGTGGAGGAATGGGTGTTTATCGTTGTATGACTGAAATTCAAACATGAAAGCTTTGTAACTGTATCTCACAGTGATTCAATTAGAGAGGGAGAGGAAGAGAGAGAGGGAAAGAGAGAGAGGGAGAGAGAGGGGGGAGAGAGAGGGAGAGGGAGAGAGAGGGAAAGGGAGAGAGAGGGAGAGAGGGAGAGAGAGAGGAAGAGGGAGGGAGAGGGAGAGAGAGGGAGAGAGAGAGGAAGAGGGAGGGAGAGGGAGAGAGAGGGAGAGAGAGGGAGAGAGAGGAAGAGAGAGGAAGGGAGAGAGGGAGAGGGAGAGAGAGGGCGAGGGAGAGAGAGGGAGAGAGAGAGGGAGAGAGGGAGAAGGAGAGAGAAAGGCAGAAGGAGATAGAGGGAGAGGGAGAGAGAGAGGGAGAGGGAGAGAGAGAGAGTACAGAGGGAGCCTTGCATGTGGCCAGCACAGGTTTGATCTCCTCACCCCTTAACTCTACCAGAGTGATCTCCAAGAGCACAGCCAAGAGTAAGCCCTGAATACTGCCAGGTGTGGCCCCAAAACAAAACAAATTTTAAAAAGATGCGTGAAGGGCTGGAGCCATAGCATTTGCCTTGCACTCGGCTGACCTGGGTTCAATTCCCAGCATCCCATATAGTCACCCGAGCACTGCTAGAAAAAATTCCTGAGTGCGTGAGCCAGGAGTAACCCTTGAACATCGTCAGGTATGACCCAGAAAGGAAAAAAGAAGAAGATGTGTGAGTATTGTAGGCAGGAGTGAAATCCCCAGCAAGCATATGTGTGAGCACCCCAGCAATCCCCAGCAAGCATACACATGAGCAGTGGAAATAAGTATGACACCTGTGAGCACCCAGCTAAGTGTGTGAGCATCATAACCAAGATTGTGTGTGACACCTTCCCTCCACTCCCACCCATCATCACAGCCATGTCAAAAGAAGGAAGGGAAAGGCTGGGAAAATCTGAGTTGATAAACACCTAGGGAAGGTGTTTATCTATTTTCCTATAATCAATACTTCTGAACATGGCACACGTGTGTCTATCAAATATTTTTATGTCCCTGCTATGTGCCAGTCAGTGCTCAGGATGCTGAATACAGTGAATACAAGAGAAAATTTCTTCTCTTAAATGAGAGATGACAATGGACAAAAATATCTAATATATACAACATGTAGACAACAACTACTAAAGTATAGGAAATCTGTTAGTAAAATGTACCTATTATCATACGTTAATAAAATAGGTAATTAGCACAATTTTTAAAGAAAGCAATTAATATATATAATCAATCAACAAGTGCTATGAGTAGACTCCAGTAGGGTAAGGAGCACTAGTATACCTCGTGTCAGCAGATCAACATTCAGTCCTTCCTCTCCTGTGTGGTTTGGTTATTATGTAAGAAGTCATATTCAGTAGTTGTGAAGTTAAACACGTGGCAGAGTGTGAGAGGGCCCCCGTCATGCCTCCTCCTGTTGTTCATGCCTTACTTACCTCTCCAAAAGGGGTGGTGTGTGCGACCTGCTAACTAAGGAAGTAAGGCAGAGGCAATGGGAGGGGGATTCGGTTACGTTAACTAGACTGCAGCCATCCTGCGGAGAATCTCTCTTGGCCTCTGTCTGTCTGTCTGTCTCTCTGTGTATCTCGTGTCTCCCCCCCACCCCCTTTCCTCCCTTTCTCCGTCTCTTTCTCTCTTCCTCTGAGAAAACAAGGGCCTGGCTGCGAAGGCCCCTGTGGCCAGAAGTTGAGGGAAGCTTCTGCTAATAACCACAGGAGACTGAGGCCAACTTGTCTAAGGAATAAACCCTGCATGGTCACAGCTTAGAGAGCTTCCCCATGGTAACCTTGGCAGCTTGCTTCAGCTGTGTGAGACACTGAGGCAGAGAGTAAGGCTGAGCACACTCTCATTCCTGGTCCAGATGCTATAATAAATGATAATAAATGTATGTTCCTTTAAACCCTTAAATTAGTATGAATGTTTTTAAATTTATTATTTTAATTTATTGAATCACTGAGCTACAAAGTTACAAAGTTGTTCATCATTAGTTTCAGTTGTACAATATTTGAGCACCCATCACTTCACTTCCAGTGTCCACTTCCCTCCATCAATGTCCCCAGTTTCCCTCTGGCCCTTCAAGTCTGCCTCTTTGGCAGACATTTTTCTCTTTCCTTATAGGCACTACGGTTTGCAATATTGTTACTGAGAAGGCATCATGCATACCACTTTGCTTTCAGCAACCAGTTCGTGTGCAGATTGTTTCAGGGGTGCAAGAGAGGGGTGGCTGGAGATATAGAATTCAGTAGGCAAGATGCTTGCCTTTCGAGCAGCCAACCTGAATTTGATCCCTGGCACCTTACACATCATCAGGAGTGATCCCTGAGCACAGAGACAGAGTAAGCCCTGGAAATCTTGGGTGTGGGCCAAAAAGAGGGAGGAAGGAAGGAAGGAAGGAAGGAAGGAAGGAAGGAAGGAAGGAAGGAAGGAAGGAAGGAAGGAAGGAAGGAAGGAAGGAAGGAAGGAAGGGAGGAAGGAAGGAAGGGAGGGAGGGAGGGAGGGAGGGAGGGAGGGAGGGAGGGAGGGAGGGAGGGAAGATAGTGTTAGCTACTGAAAAGCACCATGAGAAGGACCATTCCTGTTCATGGTGGTGTTGTTAAGGAAGGTCAATGTTTCACTGCTTTAGGAGAGAAGTGGGGACATCCTGCCCCCCTCTTCCCTAAGTGTCCCCCCACTGATTTTCAGAGCCTTGCCCACACAGTCTTCAGCAGGAGGCTTTGGTGAACACGTTCAACTTCTCATCAGGGTGACAGGAGGTGTATAACCACCCACAGTGATAACACTTAACCAAGCTAAACAGTATAAGATAACCTTCATTTGCAAATCTGATGAGCAAAATTGCAGGGTTCTGCAAGGGGGGAGCAGTGAAGCTAAAGATCATTATTTCCTTTCTAAGATTAGCAGCTGGAAAATACCATATATTTGTAAAATGACAGTGTCAAAGAAATCTCAGGTTTGCATGACATCAGCACAAACAGAAACGATCATTTATTTCCAAGAGTAGAAATAGAGTTATTGTTCTCCAGGAGGTCCAGTTAAATGGTCATTAGATTATTTGCTGTCAAATCAGGCTACCATGACATCATTTGTTGAAACTAATGATAAAGGTCTTCAGAAAATATCTAGTAACCCAAAGGAAAGAAGAAAGTGTTCTTTGCCTGAATACTCTGTTACATAAATCAAATAGGGAAGATGGGTGGAAAGGGAATATGTAGGAGAAAGAACTTGTCACAGGAAAATTTGGCATGCTCTTATATTTCTGTTATTTATTCTTTATTTATTACAACCTATTTATCACGTCAGTGAGTAATTTGGCGGGGTCTTGGCTTTCAACAGACTTGTATTTGAAACCCTTAGTGTCTTATTGACTGATGGAGCGCAAAACAAATAACCTAAAATATATGGGGTTTCTTTTTCGTTCTTTATTTCTTCTTTCTTTCACTCTAAATATGCTGTGTGATACCATGGTCGCACATATGTGTGGCTGTGGTGGTTGTACAGTTAGCTGCAGTGCTCATCGAATATCACATTCCTCTAGTTGCAGTGCTTACCCATTTTCTGATTGTAGTGCTTACCTGGCGTTTGGTACAGTGCTCAGACATGTTGTTTTTACTGCAGCATTCACACACACTTCGGCTGCAGTACAATTGGAAAACTCTTGCAGTGCTGAGGGTCACAAACTGCAGAGCTTCCAGGATCCTGCTAGCGCACGTGAGAGCACCAGGGATCAAACTCAGTCTACATGCAAGACAGGCATGTTAGCCCTGGATCACATCCTGACCCAGCATTTCTGTGGGCTTGCGTTGGATTTCTTTTTCCATTTGTCTCACATTCACCTGAAAGTGATAACAAGAGAACCTAATTGCTAGTGTTATAGCCAATACCAGATAAGTTCTGGGTCCTCAGTTTGTGTGCAAGCTTGAGCCTGTAGCGGCATAAACAGGAGTGTGTAGCTTTCTTTGAAGAGAAAGAGTAGGAACTTCTAATGAGTAGGGGAGTAGGAAAATTCAGGTTGTTTTTACTTGTCTGTATTTTGCTCCCAGTTTCTTTGACAATTCTGCAACCGTGATAGGAACCTAAAACTCCAAGGGAAAGAAAATTCTCTCCAGTATTAGGCGAGAGCTCAAGAAAGGGGACAGATTTTACCTCAGCTCTGCAGGGCTCCCCAACTGATCCCTTAACACCAAGCCAGGAGCAGTTCTGCAGCTCCACCAGAAAAAATTTAAAAAAGAAAGACAGTGGTTGCCAAGACAGTGCAGCAGGAAGGCCTTGCACATGGCTGACCTGGAAACCCCAAGTGATCCCCTGAGCTCATGGCCAGGAGTGATCCCAGAGCACAAGACATGGCTCAAAAACAAACAAAAATACATGAGATGACGTAAATATTTTCTCAGATGAAGGAAGAGGTAGAGAATTTATTATCAAGATACTGCTTCTGATAGTTAAAAGAAATGTGGAACTCCAAGACTAAAGAAACAGTACTACCAATGGTAACTATGTGGGTAACTAATAGACTGGGTTCTTTACAAAATGAAGTTTAAGGAATAAGGGACTTGCCTTGCATGCAACCCAGACTGGTTCAATCCTCAGCACTGCTTGTGGTCCTGAGCACCCAGTCAGGAGTGACCCCTGAGCACAGAGTCTGGAGTAAAATCCTGAGCTCCCCTGGGTGCAGCTCAACACCCCCTCCTCCCGGCCATCATAAATTTTAGAAGCAAAAACTATGAAATTATATATATACATATATAATGTAAGACAAAAACAACAAAGAGGTGCAAAGACTGCTACATTCCATGGGAAGTGCTGAAATGATTCTAAACAGATTTTTAGGGTTTTGTGTATGGACCGAGAAAAATAGAAAAATACAGTAGACTAATTAAAACGAAATGTTATAAAATGTTCCAGTCAGGAGAAGACTGAAAAGAGAAAATAGAGGAAAGCTAAAGCAGAAATAATGCATATGGTAGTCGCACTGTCGTCCCGTTGTTCATCGATTTGCTCAAGCGGGCACCAGTAACATCTCCATGGTGAGACTTACTGTGACTGTTTTTGGCATATCGAATACACCATGGGGAGCTTGCCAGGCTCTGCCGTGTGGGTGAGATACTCTCAGTAGCTTGCCAGACTTTCTGAGAGGGACGGAGGAATCAAACCCACGTACAAGGTCGGCCACGTACAAGGCAAATGCCCTACCTGCTGTGCTATCGCTCCAGTCTATCACTACTGCCAGTGAATATGGTAGTAGCATATCTAAATCCAACCGTACTGTTGGTTTAATGATAACATCAACAAGAAGAGGTTAATACCAGAGTTCAGCAAATGTTTTCCATAAAAAGTCAGTTAGTAAATATTTTAGTCCTTATGGGACAGATTATCAACTTTTCCACTTGGCATTATCGCACAAAATCAGTCATATTTTAAAAATATCTTAAACATAAATTAATGCTTTGGCTACACTTTAGTAAACCTTATTTTAAAAGGAGAGCTTGGTCAGGAAATGATTCAGCTCTTGTTTTGCAAACATCAGTCATGAGTTTGATCCTCTGCTGTCCGTCTGCAACAAAGCTGGCTTCTGCAGCTCTGCTCTTTGAGCCCCTGGTGCTACAGGTGTGTGTGTGAGGACCACCACTACACCGCACACAGCTGCAGCTAAAGACTCTCCTTGGCCAGCATGAAAAGCCAGCCAGATGGATGTGAGCACCATAATGACACCACCTACCCTGAGCACCATAATCAAGTGTATTAACACCATTCAGTCCAGTGATTGCAACAACTACTGTAGGGAATAGAAGAAGAAGAGAACAAAATGGAAAGAGCTAGTGGACTAGATTTTACCCATGAACTGAATATACTGAATATGGTTATTGACTTCAGTTAAAAGAAATTGTCAGAATAGATAAATAATCATGAGCAAATATACATTGCCAACAAGAAACCTCAATTAGAGTATGCAGATAGATTGAAGGTCAGACAGTGGGAAAAGTTAGGTTATACAAATAGCAATCTGAAAGGAACCAGGTTACTGTATTAATATCAGACTAAGCAAACTTCAGAGTAAACAATTTTTATTCTTTCAGTTAGACTGTGTGTGTGTGTGTGTGTGTGTGTGTTGAATGAAGCATTCAGCAATAATTTTAGTAGCCTGGTCTCAAGTTTAATCCAAATCCTTCCTTCTGAAAACAATATCAAAATTTGCTCCTAAATATCTAAGAGCTTTTTAATAAATTCCTCATTCTTTTTAACACAAGCATTTGATTTAATAGCATTAATACAATCTCATGTGTATTTTAGGGGGCTGGAGTCATAGCACAGCGGGTAGGGCATTTGCCTTGCACATGGCCAACCCAGGTTCAATTCCCAGCATCCCATATGGTCCCCCGAGCATCGCCAGGGGTAATTCCTGAGTGCAGAGTCAGGACCCCTGTGTATCGCCGAGTGTGACCCAAAAAGAAAAAAAAAAGCATTTTAAATTTTACTGATGATTCAAAATGTCTTTCCCTAATTTTAGGATTTCACTAGCTTAAAATAAAATATTTTGACCCAGTAGCTACTTGGAATTTTGAAAAATAAGTGGGTAGAAAATTAAGAGTGGATAAAATTAATATAACTAAATCCGAATTTATAGAAGTACTATGGATAAATATGAAGCTATTAGGCTTTCTTAGCAAAAGTATAGAGTATACTTTAACATTTTTTTCAGAAAAGTGTAGTAGAACTTTAGTAGAACTTTTTTATAACCTCATATTTATTCTGAAAATTTTAAATTACCTCATTTTGGGAGAGATTTTTTACCTAAAATATATGGTATAATAACCTATCTTTGTGTTTTGTTATACATGACAAAGTTTTAAATCTTTAAGTTGCAAAATGTATGATTTCCTTTTTTGTGATTACTTTTTGTGTTTTCTATGCCTATAAAGTAGTTCTTTATTCCTTATCCAAGTAATCTCACTTATTTACTGAATAAATATTGATCATTGAACACTGAGCACTTACTGGCATATATATCAGGAAACAAAACATCATAGAGTTTACTTTTAAAGGAACAAAGAATGCATAACTAATCTTAATGTTAATAGCACTAGTATATTATATAATGAATTAAAAGGTGATGGAGTGATGGATAGATGGGTTATGTACTTGCCCTTCATACTGTCAACCCGGTTCTACCCCAGCACTGCGTATGGAAGGATCCCTGAGCACAGGCCCATAGTAAGCCTTGATCATGGTATGGTGAGCACCCCACACACACACCAAAACAAAAGAAAAGTAATAGAGTCATGGGGCAAAAATCTAGAGCAGGATTATGGATATTAATAATACTATTGGGGAAAGGTTGGGAGGTGGAGGCTTGTTGTAACTCTAAAAAGGCCATCGGAGTGGACTCCCTTAAAAAGATGGAATTTGAATTAAGTTGGTAAAGAAGATGTATGAGTAAGCCATGTAGATATTTGTGGGAAGAACATTTTAGGCAAAGGGAATAGGATGTGCAAAAACTCAGACTAGGAGTGCCTAGAGTGTTCAAAAAATAAAGACTCTGCTCTAACTGGAGCACATTAAATAAGTTAGACAGTGATCTAACAGAGAGCTAAGGGGAATCATTTGTGACAAGTCAGGACTCTGATGCTATTTAGAATAAAATTGGATCATTAGATAATTCCTGGTTTAACTGGTTTATGGGACCAGTTTTCACTCAGACAGCCCCAGAGAGGGCGGTGAGAGCCCTCCCCACCCCAAGGGACTCAGTCCTGCCAGCCAAGCTCCACTACCAAACCACCGCCATGCTCCAAGCCACTTTCCATATGCTCAGGCCGAGCCTCACACATGAGTGAACATATTCCTGGACACATCTTCATAGAGGTAAATAAATATATATGCCTCTCGAAGAACCCGGCAAGCTACCAAGAGTATCCTGCCTGCATGGCAGAGCCTGGCAAGTTCCCCGTGGCGTATTTAATATGCCTAAAACAGTAACAATAAAAGTTCTCATTCCCTGACCCTTAAAGAAGCCTCCAATTGTTGAAAAGATGACTAAGGAGAGGCTGCTAAAATCTCAGGGCTGGGATGAATGGAGACATTACTAACGCCTGCTCGAGTAAATTGATGAACAATGGGATGACAGTGATACAGTGACAGTGATGGGACCAGGATTACTTTGGCTGTTCTGGAAAAATAGATGAAAGGGAAATAAGGGGGAAAGTTATTCCTAGTACCAGTCTTTTATTATAGCTCTGGTGAGACATGATGGTGGCTTGTACCACAGATAAGAGTGGAAATGGTAACAAGTAGTGAGATTTGGGATACAAGCTTAGGGTAGAAACAACAGGACTTCCAATGGATAGGTGTACCAATTGTGGACTGAGATGAGGAAGTTTAAGGGGAGGGCAAAGATGGGCAAGATTCATTCCATTCTTAATATGTTACATTGAGGTACCCATTTTATATTAAATGACAATGTTGAGTAGTGGCCTGTGTTTAACAGTGACCTCCCCAAATGATGTCCACCAAGAACTCAGAAATTGGGTCCTGGAGCTGAGGAGATATCATTGCAGCTAAAGTGCTTACCTGGCTTCCCTGGTTCAAACCTCAGCACCACACACATGGGACCCTGAGGAACTCCAGGAATGATCCTTAAATAAAGAATCAGAAAAAACCTCTGAGCACCAACTGTGGACCTAAAACCAGGGAAGAAAGAAAAAAGGGAGAAAGGAAGGAAGGAAGGAAGGAAGGAAGGAAGGAAGGAAGGAAGGAAGGAAGGAAGGAAGGAAGGAAGGAAGGAAGGAAGGAAGGAAGGAAGGAAGGGAGGGAGGGAGGGAGGAGGAAAGGAAGGAAGGAAGGAAGGAAGGAAGGAAGGAAGGAAGGAAGGAAGGAAGGAAGGAAGGAAGGAAGGAAGGAAGGAAGGAAGGAAGGAAGGAAGGAAGGAAGGAAGGAAGGAAGGAAGGAAGGAAGGAAGGAAGGAAGGAAGGAAGGGAATGAATGCCTGTGGGAGCTTCTGGGAGCAGAGGAGCCTGTGCAGGAAAGAGGGATGAGATGCAGACATGTGCTGTACAATAAGAGAAACAGAGCCTGTGGCTGCTGACACTTGCAGTGTGGGGAGGACGAACCAAAAAGTGATGGAAGAACAAAGCAGCTTCACACAGAGGACAAGAACGATGCAAAATGTCTTGGTGATAACATTTATGCTGATCACAGGATGAAATGGTATTTTGTGTATAGCTAAATAAAACAAATAATAATTAGGTAAGACTAACATTAGAGTTATTTTTGCCTAACTTATCAGTATTTTAAAAAATTTATGTATTGGCATGGAAATTAGGAGACATAAGGTCCCTGTTCTATTAAATTAAAATATTTGTTGAGGGGCTGGAGAGATAGCACAGCGAGTAGTTTGCCTTGCACGCAGCCGACCCGGGTTCGATTCCCAGCTTCCCATAGGATTCCCTGAGCACCACCAGGGGTAATTCCTGAGTGCAGAGCCAAGAGTGACCCCTGTGTATCACCAGGTGTGACTCAAAAAGCAAAAATAAAATAAAATAAAATATTTGTTGCTTTGCCCTTTGGGTCTCATCTACAAATTGCCAATGGGGTAGGATGACAAAGTTAATTCTGTCTAAATCTATGAGTATTATGTCACAGTTTTCTAAATATTTTTGCACATATTATTTTGCGGGTTTATTTTCTTCTAATAATCTTTTGAGTAATCAGACCAGGAGTTTTCATTTTTATTTTATGAAGGGGCAAACTAATGCCCAGGAGACTGGGTTAAATGGACTCTAAGGGCTTTCTAGAGGTTGGCCTGAGAGAGTGCCTTGGTCTGTTGTTTTCACTGTTCTTTCTGCTGTTTTGTATGACTTTGTGCAAAGGTAACTGAAAAAAAATCTATAAAAGCAAATTCCCTTAGTATTTCTAGATCACTCCATAGCAAATCTACCACTGATAGATTCTGTCAAGTTTACAGAGGGATATGGAAAACCTTGTCCCCATGGTATTCCCCACAAACATTGAACTGGAATATTCTCAATCTTCATCTAGATCCTTCCCTAAGGGCTATTAAGTTCCTTGTTCCTAGAGACTGGAATCTGATTCTACTGGGATATCACATGTGAATTGTTTAGAACCAATTGCAAAGTCAAAGACTTTGCAAAGTCTTTAAGATTGTTCCCACTTCTGATACTGGTTTAAGTTCAAGAGATTCTCTAAACCACCTTCTAGTTTGGAATTCTCTTGAAAGACTCACTGGAAGCTGATAGACTGTCATATTTTATTATAGGGGAAAAATACAAATTAAGATGGGCTAAGTGTGGTATCAGAACAATGTATTCATGAAACCATCATTAATAATATTGTAAATTGTGTTGCATCAATTAAAATGGAAAAAAATCACCAAAGGAAGAAATACAGAGACACATAAGGCAAATCCAAATCCAGAACTTCAGATTCCCTCCCCTGGGGAATAACAAATTGTGTTACGTCTATAAATAGCAATACATAGGAAATATCCCGAAACAGAAAAGCTTGCCCAAGCTTCCACGTTCAGTTTTAGGGGTTCTCCATTCTACGGTATGACTGATTGACTGTCCATATGGTTAAAAGTCAACCAGCAGTTGAAGCAATAGCACAGCGGGTAGAGCATTTGCCTTGCATGCGGCCAACCCGGGTTCGAGTCCCAGCATCCCATATGTTCCCCTGAGCACCGCCAGGAGTAAGTTCTGAGTGCAGAACCAGGAGTAACCACTGTGCATCACCGGGTGTGACCCAAAAAGCAAAAAAGTTAAAAATCAGTGTCCAGGTCAACTAATCCTCGGAGGTTCAAATCCATTGTTCTGAGTCACATTGTTAGTTAGGCTTTCTGCCCTGGCCCACTCTCACCACGTCCTTAGGTGTTCCGCTGGTCTGTGGGGACGAAAGACATTTGGCAGTAAGTCTCAGTAATGAACAACAAAGATTCAAGCTCTTTTGCAGAGGTGAATCCTTTCCTACACAGTGAAGCTCACATTTCTTTGCTTTCTTTCTACGCAGTTAGGAAGCCAGCACAGAGCTTCACTGAAAATCAGAATTTTGAAGAGCAATGCTGATCTTCTGTTCTCTAAGGGAAAATGAGCTACTCAATCCACACAGAAAAACAGCTCTTCACCAATCAGAGGCAAAACAAAATATTTCAGGAAGTCTCCGTTTCTAATCAGCAACCTGAATTACACTAAGAAATTTTTCTTAATGTGTCATATACATTTATGTAATCTAAATGTTTCATTTAAATGTTAAACAAAGATAATAAGAGTTTTTCCTAATGAAAATGCTCCTCTCTACCAATCAGACCACTCTCTCCCTAACAACCAAAATTCAGGCCCTGCTGAGACCTTATCTACATCACCTTCCCAGTTGTAGCACTGTAGCACTGTCATCCCATTGTTCATCGATTTGCTGGAGTGGGCAACAGTAACGTCTCCATGTGAGACTTGTTACTGTTTTTGGCACATCGAATACCTGGCACAGGTAGCTTGCCAGGCTCTGCCATGCGAATGGGATACTCTTGGTAGCTTGCTGGGCTCTCCGAGAGGGACAGAAGAATCGAACCCGGGTCAGCTGCATACAAGGCAAACACCCTACCCGCTGTGCTATCACTCCAGTCCACCTTCCCAATTAGAAAAAAAAAAAAAGAAGAAGAAGAAGAAATGTCTGTTTCTATTTTAGATACAATGTTAGTTAAGGGCCAAAAACCAGGTCGAACCCGATGATAGGCTCTAGAACAGCACTATGGGGTTGGAAAATGGCTCGGTGGGTGAGAGCACATACATGCTTTCCATGTGTGACTCCTGAGGATTATCCTCTGGACTGCATAGGGCCTTGAACACCAGCAGGAGCAACCTGCAAACAGAATTGAGAGAAGGCCCTGAGCACTAAAATAGGGGCTACAGAGACAGTACAATAGGCAGGGAACTTGCTTTGCATGTTGATGACCTGGGTTTAATCCACATACGGTCCCCCAGGCCCCACCGGGAGTGATTCCTAAACTCAGAGCCAAGAGTAAGTCTTAAGCACTGAATCCTCTCCCCAACTCCATTTCTTTTTTAATTAGGGGATGGAGAACTCGTACAGGAGTTAACTATTGATCCCCTGCACTGAGCACAGTGCCAGGAATCTGACCACTATATCTACTAGTTTCTAAAAATAGAATAGAATTCTGGAGTATACTGAGGCATATCAACATTGCTATCTGAATTTGACAGTCTGCAAGGTCAAGGAAATATACACATTTATAATATTCATGAGACACACAATGTTCTTTCTTACAAGGATGACCACAAATATGATACTGTTCTCTATGTTTGACATAGGCTATAGCGTCGAGGTCTGTGTAAACCAATTTATGGCATTTACACGATGACTTAATCACCAAACAATGCTTCCTTCAGATGGTATTCCAGTCACTAAGGATGCTTGAGCATAACCAAAGATGGAGGGAGGCGTCTTACAGATTTAAAGAAAGGAAATGACCACATAGGTCCATTGCCTGCTCACTCCAAGGCTAAGAAATCCCCTCTGTTGTCTAGTGCAGGAATGAGCTCCTTTGTTTATAACAAGGTCACCTGTGGGCCATTCAATCCCCCAAATCCCACATGCAGCAATTGCATTCACTGGAATGCGTTTCAACCAATTCAAATCTTCCTAATCAGACTTCTCCTCTGGCTCTTAGGTCAGCACACTAGCTGTGGAGGAGGGTCTATGCAGAAACACAATGGGGCAGGGTTGGAATGAGCCTTCTCAGAGAAGCCTCTTAGCTGTGTGCTTTTGAGAGTCTGAGACAGAAGAGTTTGTGTTTCTGAAAAGCATGAGCAGTTAATAAAGATGCTTCCTTCTCTGATGGCTTAATGGATGATAAAATTGACTCACTCAAGAGTAGTGAGTGAGGGGCTGGAGTGATAGCACAGTGGGTAGGGCATTTGCCTTGCACACGGCCGACCCGGGTTCGATTCCCAGCATCCCATATGGTCCCCCGAGACCTCCAGGAGTAATTTCTGAGTGCTGAGCCAGGAATAATCCCTGTGCATTGCCGGGTGTGACCGAAAAAGCAAAATAAATAAACAAATAAATAAAGAGTAGTGAGTGAATGATGTCATTTTTTAAATTTCTTGTTGAAATTTGTATATTAGATGAATTTTTAAAGCAAAGAAATTATTTAGTTTTTCTAATAATACAGAAAATATGGTTGGGAGTATCAGGAGCTACTGCTGATATTAAAAACAAGAGGACCAGAAGCCCTTTCTTAGTCCACATGAAAATTTCAAGAAGTAACTTAGCTGCTATCATCTACAAAAAGCAGCCTATGTCCCAGGCTACCACTCACCCCAGTAACCGTGCACGTGGCCACGCACCCCAGTAACCGTGCACGTGTCCATGAACCCCAGTAACCGTGCACGTGGCCACTCACCCTAATAACCGTGCACGTGGCCACGCACCCCAATAACCGTGCACGTGACCACGCACCCCAATAACCGTGCACATGGCCATGCACACTGACTTTCTTGGACCATCATTCAAAACTTCCATCTGGACGTTTGTTTCTTTTATTTTTTTCTATCCAAGATTAATATTACTACTGCTGCTAAATTTCTGCTAACATTTACACTGCATTTCTTTTTCCATTCATTTATTTTTCTACCCCAAGACAATGTCTTTCTTCCCTTGATTTCAGTGCGATCTTTCACGGTGACAACCACCAACATAATCAATCAATTGTAGAGACTAACAATTTTCATCGGATTTCATCTCTCCAACTCTCCACAGAAAGCATTCTCAACCATTGTTTCAATTATGACGCAGAAGAGGAAATCTGGACAGGCTACACCAGACAAGGCTACCCTAGGTTCCATCCCTGCTATCCCATATTGTAATGACCAATAAGAAGCTGTATGTAACGAGAATTATGAAACTCTAATGAAAATTAAGGAAATGTAACGGGGACTGGGAAACTGAAACTGACCTCCTAAGTCAAACAAGAGAAGGGAGGGAGAAACATTCCTTTAATGACCCAATTAACCGAGTTAAGGACCCACCAGTCCACCAGATTGATGGGAGCACACTGGGCCCGACAGATTTATGGGAGTTCCTGGGAGATGGTACCTGAATCCTGCATCAAAAATGGCAAGATATACTGACACTGACTGCTTTTTTTTTGAGCTCCTGAAGGCCTTACCATGTGGGAATAGTGCATTGATTATTTTTCTTTTACTTATTACTTCTGTATCCCCTGTTCACTGATAAGAGTGTACATAGATTGCAGCCCACCCCTAGAGGATGAAAGAGAGACTCTCTCAGCAAACAGGGCTCCAAGCCTCTTTCTCTTCTGACTTGGGGTCCTCAGCGCTGAGCTTCTAATAAGCTCTCTGTCCTGTCCTGGGCTGTCTCTCTCCCATTCGAGGCTTGTGCCAGAGCAACAACATGGTTCTCCAGAGTTCCTCTGGGAGTGACCCCTCAGCATGGAGCCAGCAATGACCCCTGTGCACAGCAGAGTGTGGCCCAAAAACAAACAAAAATACTAATGCGGGCGGTGATACAAGTCTCTGTGTTCACTGATGGCTCCCAGATTCTTCAGTATTTTCAAGAATGACAATATTGAATAATAAAGATTTTCAGACTCACAGAGATTAGAAAAGTTTATTGGAAAGTCAAATCACAGGAAACTCAGGAAACTCCCCATGCGTGGAGGAACTTACCATAAAGCTACACCAAATACAGTTTCGTTTTGTGGGGCTTTATAGGAAACCTGGGCCTTTGTGTCACTTGTCAAGTGACAAGAATGCTACAGAGAATGTAAGGATTTTATAGACTGGTCTAACTAGTTTAGGGTTTTTTAGGTTATCTACTTGACCATTTGCCTAGGTATTACTCATTATCCCTTAGTTTCCTTTGAGCCTAAGAGCCTAGGAATTTGCAGGAATACTGAACATGTAGATCGGAAAAGTGAGGTTTCCTCTTTAAATACCCACCAGGGAAGATCACAAGGAACACTACTTCACAAATCAAATCTATTACTCCTAGTAAGGAGAGAATACAGTCACCAGGAGTCTCAGAATGCCGGGTCAGAAAAGATGTACCTTGTAGGATGACATTACTTTGTCTTTCCCTCCTTGCCACAAGTAGCTTGTCCCGGTTTTACCCAGAGTTTAGGCTTACCCCAGTCACACCCATCAAGGTGTTCCCGAATCTCTCCCATCCCTTTGTTTAGCTATAATCACTTCTCCATGCTCTCTTCCCCAAAAGAGTTAATCCGAGGCTTTCCCTTAATCCGACTCTGCTAATTTGCAAGGTCAGACCTTCCTAGGATACTGAATTTATATTATATAAGTTAATATTGCCTTTCTCTTCTTCTTGTGCCTTTTGAATAATTTACTTTAAAGCTGTGACTGTTTTGTATAGATACAAGAAGACAATATTATGTTTTTATAACTTGGGAATTAATTGGCCTCGAATATTCCCTCCCGGGCTTCTGCTTTCTCCACTTAAGCCTCAGTTGCCCTCAGTTCCTAGCACCCCAAAGTAGGGTCCCCGACGTGGGACAGGAAGGATCCAGGGCAAGCGGTGAGTTATGTGCTACCCTGGCATCGAGATGGGCCTGGCCAAAGTGCCTAATTCTTAACTATAAGTTAGAGCTTGATCATAGACAAATGCTGTCATGATCCAATAGTAATTATGAGACTGGGACCCTGCCAGGGATAGGAAAGACTGATCTGGCCTGAGCACTGTAGTCTGAGATTGAGATGGCCCTGGGAGAGCAATTCTATAAGCTTTAATGCATCTCTTATTGTGTCCATACAAAATAATTAATATTATGAATTCTTATATGTTTGCTGGCTGAGGAGAAGAGAAACACATTCATGGGACTCCGCCCTTGGGTGGATCCCCCTGCTGAAAGAGAATTAAGTCCTAGGAGAAGCATCCCCTAAGGGAAAGGAACCTTACCCTATTGATGGTGACCACACCTATGTGTAAGCCCCAACCCCCTCATGCTGTGGAGATTTAACTAGGCTGTAAGAGTGGGTTGGGGGGCCAGATCCACGAGCCAGATCCACGGGGCAGATCCACGGGGAGAGACCCAGGAGAGCGGGAGAGAAGCGGAGGGAGAGAATGAAATAAACGGATCTAGCAACCAGTTTGGCCTTCTTCCTTCTTCCTTCCGTCGCCTGCCCTCGACTAACGGCACACACAGCGGTTCTGGGGCACCGGACGCGGGCTGTGAGACAGAGCCGCCCGGAGAGCCCGCGAGTGCTCGCGCCCCCTCGGCGATCTTTAGTTTTTTACAGCCAACCACTCTCCAGCCCTGAATTTCAGAACAAGGAGGAGCCAGGGGGCACGAGGACATGGTGCAGTGAAAAGGGCAATGCCCTGCACACAGTTGACCCTGGTCTTCTCCCTGGCACCACCAGGTGTGGCCTAAAACTCCTATCCTCTCTGTCAAGTTTTCCAGAAAGCTTACAGGCGCCTTCTTGGCAACCTGCATCGCAATCCGTGGAGTGTGCTTCTCATTTTCTAAAAAGTTTTGTATCATTGATTTAATTAAAACAAAACAGAAGTCTTTTGTAAAAGCTGGGCTGGGTCCCAGGGGCCTGAATCCTGACTGGCTTGGTCCCTATCCCAGAAGCTGTCCCAGCCGCTGAGATGGGGGGTTGCAGGTGCTCTTTGCGCTTTTCTTCCTTTAGTTTCACCGAGTTCATCGTTGAATTTGCCCTCTAGAAAGGCATCTAGATCACACGAATCATCCTTCAGTGGCATGTGCCGTGAATCACTAGATGATGCAGTTGGAGGGGCTACAGGCTTGTGTGCCGATCACAGGTCAACGCGTTCTCATGGTGCCAATGTTAGAGATGAATGCAGAAAGGCTCAGTTGACCCAGAGGATGTGAATTGTCTTCACTGAATGTCAGGTTACGGCCGAGCTTACTCTCGAATTTTGTTAGTCTCGTCTCGATCCGTGCGAACTCTTTCACAGTGGTAATCCGGGTGCGCACGTGCATTGAGAACTCGGTCTCGTCAGGTGTCTTCCTGGGTGAAGGTTCCTCAGACCTTGGTGCAGAAGAGTGCGCTGTGGTCCTCTCACGATCGATGCTGAGAGTATGTTCCTCCCCGGGGCCGGGTTGGATCTGATGGCAGGTTCGCGTGTCTCGGTCTCCTCTAGCTCAGGTTCATCGCAAACTTCACGTTTTGTCTTGGGGCGAGTGGCTCTGCCTGTACCTCGAGGGGCAAGCGATTCAGTGGACGATTTCTTGCTCATGATCGACTCTGTAGTGGGGTAGGATGTTCCTCTTTGCGCTTCTATGGGGCTGCTCCCCTGAATTCAAGGGCCAAAGAGCTGCGAGCTTCCAGATGTTTGGAGAAACTGGGGTACCCGGAATATGTGGCCCCAAGAGTTCCTCTCCTTGCCCTCTATCCAATACTACTGCACCCCAAGCTTGCTTTCTCTTAAAGGGGTCGTGACCTTGAACTGACAGATTTGAGTACTGGGCTTTGGGTGAGATAGACAGGAGTTTTGGGGGTGACCTGGGCTTTGCCCCCTTTGACAGTCACAAATGCCTCTGACCTCATGGGATATAGTGGGGGGCCCAGTCCTGTGCTGACTGCCCCCCAAACCCCGTGGCAGAATGTGGGTTCCTGGCACTTGGAGCTCCTGGGAGCAAAGTCGTGGGGTACACCTAGGGCAGGTACCAGGGACTGGATACTGACACCCCAGCATGGTTCTGGACTCCCCATATCTGTTAGACTCAAACTATCTCAGGGTTTCCCCGACAGGAAGGACTGGCCCTCGATGGCGCCTCACCACTGAGTTTGGGGACAGAGTCCCTTCACACTGGTGCCCTTGGAAAGGCTGGACTCGGCACCAAATGATGCCTTGAGCTGAATGCTTCCTAGGGACCCTGTTGACGGAGACTTCTGTCCTGTTCGTGTTGCGCGCCGCTTCGACCAGCGAAGAAACACGCAACTCGGAGATCCTTCTGGCTGCGATTTATTCAGGAACTTTCTCATGCATTAGGGAAGAAACGGGAACGAGGACGAGGAGGAAGGAGGAAAGGGGGACGCAGGAGGGGGAACCGACTAGCTAGGTGACTTCCCTCCTTATCTACCTCTCCCTGCTTGTTTGCCCTCAAGTGTCTGCAGCTGATAAACTAGCCAAAACTTGTGAGTGTGACAAGACATCCTGATTCCCCATCAGGTGTTGTTCACAAAGCACGGTGCAACCAACAAGAAACAGGTGTTCATGAAGCACGGTCCCATGGAGGCTCTCCACATTCCAGACCCAAGGGAACTGGATGCCATGTGTAACTGTGTCCAGGCCACCTGGCTCTCTGGACATGGGATGAGGTGGCCAGAGTGGGTGTAAAGCCTTTGGCTGCCTCTCTAGAGGCACCCCGACCCCCTTTCCCCTTCTGAGACTTTGGTTCATCTCTGGCTACTTCCCCATAGCTGTAACCTGCACTAGTTCTGAAGCGTTTGCCTGCCCAGGGCTGCAGCTTGTTTGAACAGCAGGTGGGCCTGATGCATTAGCACTGGGAGAGCCCTAAAATCCACTGGGGAAAGGGACCCTCACCTCCTGGCTGTGGATTGGGGTCTGGCCACATTCTGACCAACACCTCTTTTTTTTATGGAGGAACCATTTTATTGTCCAACAGTGACATCCTCTGGGTATCTCAAATAGCAGGGCTGTCCTGGGGACCTCCTGTTGTCCTCTAGCTGTGGCCCACCTCGCTGAGCCTGAGTTCCTCCTGCAAGCGGATGAGGTTGTCTCTCATTCACTACTCTGAGCTTTTCCTTGAGGATCTGTGCCTCTTGCTGCCGATAGGCATCAGTCTTCAGGGACTCTTCCCGGTTCATGTAGCCAAGGAGCTCCTGGTCCAGGTTCCTATTCCTCCCCAAGCCAGGTCTGGTCTGTCCGGGGGTGGGGGCGGGGGCTGGGCACTTTCTCCCTCATTGGAACACTCCGATACCGCCACCAGCCCAGTCCTGGCCACTGAGTTTCCACAACAGAAAATGAAAAGATGCAATGGCACATGCATGGGACGCAAGCATTCAGTGGCCGAGAGCCGCCTCCCCAGGTTGGTCAACGGCGATGGGCAGACGAAGGACCGGGGAACAGAGGATTAGCGCCCCAGGCTGGTCTTTTGTCAGTTTTATTTCTCTCCTCCCAGTGTAGTCCGATCTCTCCCCTTTTGGCGAGTCAGAGTCCCAGTCCTCAGAGGTCCATCATGCTAGTCTCGCAAAACACACAAAAAATTTTTCAAACCACCCCTGAACCCAGAGCACTGTTTGTTATAAAGTGTCCACCAGTAACTGCCCGACATCATGGTTGGCAGTAGCCTGCACCGTCAGAGGTGGTGAGTCATTTGGCCCCGTTTTGATAAAATCCTGCGTCTCCATGAGGTTTGAAGAGATGTTCTGCAGCAGGAGCCAGTAGTGTTCTGTAGAGACTCAATCAGGAGTCTGAACAAATTGTAAAGTCACGAAGAGGAGCCAGCATCAGCTAGGTCCTCTGATGCTGACTCCTCTGATTTCCTTGGGACTTCCAGCTGAAATTCGTTCCTGCACTAACAACTTGGCGGCCTGTAATTTTTCAGTGGGAAGGGGCCACTGGTCCACCATACAGGCTCATTGGACTTCCACATGATCTTATCCATATGGGGTGCAGGAGGAGCAGTGGCAGTTACTGAAAAAACCTAAGCCTGTGCGGTCATTTTTCACTGGGTCAAGGGCCAGTGGTACAGGCATGCCTTGGAGGTTTTTTCCTAGACCCTTCCCGGGAGAATAACCTGCTGCAAGGAGCATGTCTAGGCTCTTGGTGTCAATTAGTAAAAGGTCCATTTGTGAAAGAATATCCCGGCCCCAGGTATTGAGTGGGAGCCGGGGCAGAACATGGGGGCGTAGCGTCCCAGATTTTCCCTCCTTGGTGCATGCACCAATCAAGCAGAAATGAGCTTAACATAGGGTTTTGGGATTGACCTATACCCTGAAGGTGAGTCAGTGAGGGGGTAAGGGGACACTCTTTTGGCCAGTCTTTTTTTTAGCAATGATCGTTATATTCGCGCCAGTGTCAATCTGACCTAAAAACTCCTTCACGTTGATTTCTAAAATCATCATGCCCTTGTGATCAAGAATGCGTGAGGCAAAAAAATGCAAAAGTGTCTGACACTGGGGGTGTTTTTTGTATTGTTATAGGAATGAGTAATTAATAGCTGTGCTAGCCATGGGCCAGCGTCCAAGACTGAATATGGGGAGGTTGATTCAACTACTACTCCAATCTGCCTTGAAAATCAGCATCTACAATCCCGGGGAGGACTCCTGCCCCCTGAGCGAGCATAGTGCCCCGTCCAATAATTAGGCCCAATGTTCCAGATGGCAAAGGGCCACAGGCGTTGACATACACTATCTGGGGACCCTGTTCTTTAATATAGTGCGGGAGGTGGCACAGAGGTCCAATCTGGCTGAGTAGAGGATGGCTTTGCAAAGGGATTGGATGCCGATGGGTTGAGCGGCCCATGATTTTGAGGTGCCCCAGTCATGGGAGAGGGAGCGAATTGGGAGCCCTGGGGCTGGCTAGTATCAAGTTTAGCGAGCTGGTCTTCTGGCGGCACTCTGACGCCCAGTGGAAACCCCGTTTGCACACAGGGCAAAGAGTTCTAGGTATGGGCCGCGGTTTTTATTGGGACAGTTTCTTTAAAAATGTCCAGGCTGCCGACAGCCAAAGCACAGCTTGTCCTGGCTGTTCGCTGTTTGAATGGCAAGCTGTTTGAAGGCAGCCCCTATAGCAAGCCCTATTTTTTGGGTGGTGGGATCGACATCGGAGCATAGCCAGATGTATTCTGAGAAGGTCTTCCCACGTTTATAGGGGCGGAGTGCGGCCTGGCAGATGGAATTGGCATTCTCATAGGCCAAGTGGCGGATCAGCTCATTATCTGTCTCTTCGCTTTCCATAAGTTTTTCAGCCGCCTCCGTGAGGTGCCCTATGAAATCACTATAGGGCTCATTAGCTCCCTGACGAACCTTGGTTAGGGATGTTACTACTGACCCTTTAGAGGGAAGTCCCCTCCAGGCCCGGAGGGCAGCCGTTTGTATTTGGGTAAGTAGCCCTAGGGGAAACTGAGCCTGCACCTCATTAGAATAGAATGGTGCATGGCCCTGAAATTTAGCAAAGATCCAGGATGAGGAAGAGCCTCCTTCCGCAACATTGCAACGTGCCATGTCTTGGCATCGTTCTAAATCTGCTTTCCACAAGAGTCTCCCCTACTCAGGACAGCCTTAGCCACTGAGAACCAGTCGTTCGGCGGGAGCCATCCCTCACTAAGGGAGTCCAAAAGGCCAAGCGTCAAAGGAGCAGTGGGGCCGCAAGAAGAGACCCCTTTAAATCTTTCAGGTCTTCGGATTTTAATCTACAGTAGCCTTGGCGGGTTGGTGCCTGCGGAGCTACGTCCTGAGGGGAATTTTCCTCTTCGGAATGTGCCCCTTCCTCAGGCTGATAGGCCTCCTCAACTTCTCTGAGGAATCATCAGGTGGAGCCGTGGCAGAAGTGGGGTCTTTGGGGGCCCGAGAATGGGACCTGGTAACTGGGAAGGCAGCCGTGGGTTTTGAAGCTAGAGTGTGGCGGGGCAGAGGAGAGACCGAGTTTGCACTAGGTTCTTGGGAGAGGGGAGAAGGCTGCAGGGCACTCACAAGTTCCTGAACCAGCTGCCTTATTTGAGTCAAAAGTTGGACAATTCCTGTTTCTGTTGGAGAACTGTGCATAAGGCAGCAGTGTCCCGGGCAAGCTGGCGGACTGTCTCACTGGTGTCATATGGGGGATTAAAAAAGGCAGTGGCATGGGATAGATAAGGGGGTGGCTGTGTTCCCGATGGATGCCGAGGAGCTGAGGGCTGACACCTCGCCTCATCTACCTGGGTAGCTCCGTCCTCCGGGGGTAAGGATTTAGGTTCTGGGGGAGAGGGATCGGGGATATCAGAAGTCACAGGGTAAAGTCTTAGAGGTGCCTCCATGTCGCGTGCCGCTTCAACCAGCGAAGAAACACGCATCTCGGAGATCCTTCTTGCCGCGATTTATTCAGGGACTTCCCATGAAACGGGAAGAAGGGGAACGGGAATGAGGAGGAGGAACGAGGGAGAACCTAAGGGGGAACCCAGGGAACTCCCTAGCTAGGCAGCCTCGTCCCTTATATACTTCTCCCTGCTTGTTTGCCCCCAAGTGTCTGCTCACGAAGCATGGTCCCGTGGAGGCTCTCCACAGTTCCCCCTTTTTGTTTTAGAACAGCAAGTCTGTGTAGCGACCTCGGCCCCCTTGGCCTTACCCGTCATTGGGAGCCCTCTCACTTGTAGGTCCCTGTCTTAGGTTGGTCCAAGGGTTAGGTGGGGTATAATGCACCCTTTCAAACTCCTCAACTACAGGAGGTCCCCTGCAGTTAAGGGCTCTCAGCTGCATAATACCTTTGCTTCATCCAGCTAGACCTGATTGTTCTAAGCGAGATTATTTTTTCAGAGTTGCAAGCCAAAACTGCAGGGATTGCTGTGCCTCCAGGGCCACGAATGCCTGTAAATACCACGCCTTTGTAAGAAGTTGTTCTTGCTGCATTTTGTATAGACACCAGGCAAAAAATCAAAGCAGTGAGAAGCAATAAGGATAGCACTGCTCCCACCCCCGCCCACTCTTTGAAGAAATGGAGGGGACTTCTACTCTGGTCTTATTAAGATAGGTAAGGAAGGGATTAAAGCAGGCCATGTTGTAGCAATGGCCCAGAAAGCTGCTTCTTCAGATCGTATCATCACAGGAACCAGGCTGAGCAGGAGCACCAGTTTCCACCTCTTGGTCTACTGGAGGCGCGGTCTTCTGTGTCAGGTGTTCAGGAATCCACACTGGTTCTGCCCTGTCCTGCGGAAAAACACAAACAGAACCCCTGGCCCAGGTTAACACGGGGTCCGGGCCGCGCCATTCACCAGAAAGGATATCCTTCCATTTAACATATCCTTGGCACACAGGGATCTTTGAAGAGTGCCTGTCTGCAGGGGAGGTGTCCTTATCATCAATAATCAAAAAAATTAGAGTTCTCGAGGGGGCCGCCCCAGGCCAACTCCCCCTTTTTGTTTTAAGTATGCTTTAAGGGTGGAATTATAGGGGGCTACAAGAGTATCTGGGAGCCCTCCAAAGTATTACAAGCAGTCCTGAATACCAATCATAGCCAAACAGGCTACAGCTGCAGGGTATAACTCCACGGCTTTCGCCGGAGAGACCCTAGGATGAATCCACAGAAGGGGTCCCTCCTGCCATAGGACTGCAGTAGGCTGCCCATATGTTGGAAGCACACAACGCAAAATGGGAAACTCAGGCTGCACGCTTGTATTGCCAGCAGCAGTAAGAGCTTGCTCAATTTTGTAAATGGCTTCTCTAGCTTCAGGTGTGACAGTCCGTGGGGAGGAAAGAGAGGGATCACCTTGAAGTATATTGAATAAAGGTTTTAAGTCATAGTTAGGTAATTTAAGGTATCCCCTTATCCAATTAATGTCTCCCAACAAACGCTGAAAGTCATTAAGTGTGTGTAAATGGTCAAGCCGAAGAGTAATCTTTTGAGGACGTACTGCTTTGGGGGTTATCTTAGCGCCTAGATATTGGACAACTGTTCCCTTTTGAATTTTTTCAGGGGCAATAATTAAGTTGTCACCTTGTAAGAGCGAGGTTAGTTTGAGTAGAGCGTTATTAAGAGCATTTTCAGATTTTGCTGCCAGCAGGATATCATCCATATAATGCACACATTGTACTTTCGGGAAATACTTTCACAAGGGAGCTATGATGGAACCTACGTATAGCTGGTAAAGAGTAGGGCTGTTTGTCATCCCTTGTGGGAGGACTGTCCATTCATATCGCTTATCTGGTTGCTCATGATTCTTAGAAGGTAAAGTAAACGCAAAGCGGGGAATATCCTGTAGATGCAATGGAATAGAGAAAAAACAATCTTGTATGTCAATGGTAATTACATGCCAATCTTTTGGCAAAGTGGTTAACAAAGGCAGGCCACGCTGCACAGGCCCAATCATGCGCATTTGAGCATTAACGGCTCAAAGATCATGCAACAAGCGCCATTTGCCAGATTTCTTTTTAACTACAAAAATAGGAGTGTTCCAAGGGGATACAGAAGGACGTAAGTGTCCGGCTGACAATTGTTGATTGATTAAGGCATCAGCTGCGTCTAATTTTTCAGAGGATAAAGGCCACTGTGGAACCCACACCGGTTCCTCTGTTAACCATGTTAGGGGGATGATTTCCACAGCGGCCCCTATAATACATTTTGATCAGTAGGAACAGGAATAGGACGCGAAGAAGTGCAAAGCATAACTTGCATCTTAGCTAGAACATCTCGTTCCCAAAGGGAAAAAGGCAAATTAAGTATAAAGGGCTGGAAGCTATCTCGGTGTCCCTCGTCATCCTTCCAGGTGAGGTGACGTGCGCTCACTTCTGGGGTACTGAGGTACCCCAGGCCCGGCAACTGCTGAGCAGAAGCCTGCGTGGACCAGGCAGGAGGCCAATCCTTAGTGGCTATTATGCTGCGGTCTGCTCCAGTGTCAAGAAGCCCATGATCCTTTTTCCTTCTATTAATTGCATCATGGGTCTGGTATGCATACCTAAAGCAAGAAAAGCTCCCTCAGTTTGTTCCTGATTAAAAGCTCTTCTACCATTGCATGTCTGTCCACCCAGGGCGGGAAGGAGAATAACTTGGGCAACAGGGTCCCCTGGGCTGATGGCAATAATTCCGCGAGGAGACTCAATCAGGGCTCTAACACTTTCAGTATGGTTGGGATCAATTATACCAGGATATCCCTCGGAAACTTGAGCCGCCCCATATATTTGAGGGCCTTGAGGATGTGGGCCCCGTGATCCGTTTTTTGAACTCCTTCTCATGTTGCTTTGTAATATCGGTTGGTAGTGGATATCTTTCATGGACCTACACTCATTTGCCCAATGCTTTCCCTTTTTACATTTGGGGCAGAGGCCAGGTTCAGGTTCTTTAGCTTTGTTTTTGACAGGACACTGCCTCCTCGTGTGCCCTGTTCTTCCACATTTATAGCAGGTTATAGCGAATCCCATAGCCTGCCAATCATCTAGGGTCATACAATAGAAAGCAAAAGCGAAAAAACAAAAGAAAAGACAAATAAAAACCCAACCTGCAAACAAAACATACACATCCATGGATTTTATGGTCCTGACTCACCACAGGAACATTATCATCACAACTTTCGTGAACTTCATCGGCCTGAATCGCAGCAAGTTCTGAATCGACCAGAGGGTACTGGAGGTCGGGTTCCCCGTACGGGCCACCAGCTGTCGCGCACCGCTTCGACCAGCGAAGAAACACGCAACTCGGAGATCCTTCTTGCCGCGATTTATTCAGGGACTTCCCATGAAACGGGAAGAAGGGGAACGGGAACGAGGGAGAACCTAAGGGGGAACCCAGGGAACTCCCTAGCTAGGCAGCCTCGTCCCTTATATACTTCTCCCTGCTTGTTTGCCCCCAGGTGTCTGCTCACGAAGCACGGTCCCGTGGAGGCTCTCCACACCTCCACGCGGGAGTGCTCAGATAGAGGAGCAGGATGGTCAGAGTCTATCTTCCTGTCTTTTTTTGCGCCTTAAGAATCTCACTTATTGGGGCCGGGGCGATAGTACACTGAGTAGGGTGTCTGCCTTGCATGTGGCAAACCCGCCAACCCAGGTTCGAATCCCAGCATCCCATATGGTCCCCTGAGCAGCGCCAGTAGTAATTCCTGAGTGCAGAGCCAGGAGTAACTCCTGTGCATCGCCAGGTGACCCAAAAAGCAAAAAAAAAAAAAAAAATCTCACTTAAGATACAAATAAAAAAAGCAGAATTAGCGAGAATAAGGATGTAAATAACGGAATTCCCAGGAGTAGACAGAGGTGGAGGAATCAGAGGGTAAGCAGGCCATTCCCGTACCAGGGTGTGCCAAGAGAGGCGACCCTTAGAAATACTCACTTTTTTCGTGAATTCATCGGCCGACGTGAACCGGACTGGGCATTCGGTGGTTCCCTATTGGACCTCGTTGGGCGCCAGGTGAAATCAGCTCCAGAGGAGATGTACTGTGACCCAGAGATTCTTGGTGGGTCTGTCACCTGTTGAAAAGAAGCATCAAGTTTTCCTCCTACGAGGAGTTTCCCCGATACACTCAAGTGTATCAAGTGGGGGAATATCTCCATTTTTGTTAACAATCTACATGTCCACTGAATGGAGAGGTGGCGGCTGCAAAACTGCAGTGTCCCCTATTAAAATGGGGGTGTCCTCAGAATTAGGGGGAGGCAGAGTGGGAATTCTAAACTCTACTTGCCATTGTTTAGGTCAATCTCGTTCCCGTAAGTTCAGAGGCATGGGGGCTATGTAGGGCTGGAAAGTGGTGGTAACGCCTTCGGGGCCAGTATGTTTTAACCGCCTGGCACTCTGTAGGACAGGGAAAGAAAGCGTCATGCCTACTCCATGCAAACCATAGGGTAATGCCTGCATGGCCCAATTCATCATCATCCCATTGATCGTCAAATTTCTCGAGCGATCTCAGTAATGTCTCCATTCGTCCTAGCCCTGAGATTTTAGAAGACCCTCTCTACTTGTCCTTCCCAACGATGCCGCATTGGAGGCTCTTTCAGGGTCAGGGGAATGAGACCCAGCTTGTTACTGGTTTGGGCATATTAACACACCATGGGGACCTTGCGAGGTTCTCCCATGTAGGCAGGAAACTTCCGGTAGTTTGCAGGTTCTCCCAGAAGTAGGCTATAAGATAGTTACAGGGCCAGTATTGGGTAGAGATGACATGAGATAATCTGCCCCCGAGTCAATCACTTCTTTAAATTTCTTTCTATGGATTTCAAGAATTACAAGAGGACAGCGTAGACAATCAAGGGATTCACTATCACTGTCATCCCATTGATCATTGATTTGCTCGAGGGTGCCACTAATGTCTCCGTTCGTCCCTGTCATGTGCTAGTGTAGCCTAGTGGCGTCTGCTCGCTCCAGGAACACGAAGAGCCTCAAACCATTTCAGCAGCCTGATCAAAGGATTCATAATCACGAAATCCCGTTAATCATTGATTTCTCGAGTGGGCTCAGTAACCTCTCCATTCATCCTTTCCCTGAGATCTTAGAAGTCTCTCTCGACTCGGCCCTCCCAGTGATGTCGCAGGGTCAGGGGAATGGGATCCAGCTTGTTACTGGATTTAGCATATGAATACACCACGGGAAGCTTGCAAGGCTGTCCCATGTGGGCAGGAAACTCTCAAAAGCTTGCTAGTTTCTCCCAGAGGGAGAAGTAGGCTACAAGATATCGCACGGTCGCTTCTGGGAGCTTGCTTTTAAGTCTCTGGATGTTGGCCGTTGATGGGATTACCCACACCTGGGTTCCTCTGTCGGTACCTTCATGCGTGAGGCCTGTCTGAACGTGTGGAGAGGGGCCTCGAGCATGGCTGTAGCTAGGTTCCTGTGGTCTTCGGCCACCGGGAGCTCTGCTTGGGGTGGGGAGGGAGCCGGAGTCCATCCCCTCCGAGGGGCCCCGGGGAAGAGACAGCCAGGTGTGTGGGCAAGAGACTCTCTGCTAATCAAAGGATTAGTGCTCCCAAAACCTCTTGTCCTAGAGTGAGTGGATTGACCGGGCATAACAGAACAAAGTAAGAGAAGTTGAGCAATGTGCTCTCCCGTATCAAATGTCCGAACAGCTGGCACCATAACTACTATTTCACCAACACAATTTGTGTTCACCCAGTTTGAACACGAATTCCCTTAGTAGTCAAACTGCTTCTTCCTAAGAGTAGGCCTAGAGTGCTCCATGGGATGGGTCCCTTTACACCAGAATTTAATTTGTAGGGACTCTGGGCGGGGGTTATCGAAGGCTGTGCTCCTGCCGTGGCTGCCTGCAGCAGATCGACTGCTTGGTGCTCATGGAGCACCATATTGGGGAGAGGGACTACAGTCCAGAATGTCCCCTGGTTTAACGGGGCCTGGGGTTGGCCCCCTTGCTGGTTTCCCGAGATGGGGTCACCCATAGCATCAAATCTGGCAGGGAAGTCCCTGACCCAGTGGTTCCCCCTCTTACACTGGGTACAGGACCCAGGAGGTGCTTTTTTCTGACACCGTACACAGAGCCTGGGTGCTGCTTTCGAAGAAGCAGGGGGTTCCCTGCAATCCTTTCAAGGCGAACTGATGAAACCGATTTCCCACAACTGAAATGCTTATTCTGAGCTTGTCTTTGTACTGAATAGGCTTCGAGAGCCTGCAACTGCGCCTAATGTTTAACAGAACCAACATTATGATACTCCTCATGTACCCCACTATATCCTTTTCCTTAGCGGGGCACAGAATAACCTGGCAATGTGCATCAGCATTCTTAAGCCAAATGTTTCGGCAGGTTTTGTTGAGTCACTTTACACTTAACCTGCCTATCAATTGCATCCATCAACCTCCCTATGAAGTCTGCATGGGGTTCTGAGGCCCCCTGGACAGTTCTTGTATAGCTTCCTTTAAATTCGGCATCTGTACCAACCCTTCTCCCAAGCCCACAGGGCTGCCTCATGGACGTGAGCAAAAACGGCACAAGGCAAAGTAACTTGCCTTTTTGGGTTGTGGCATTTCCCTTAGCCTATTAACATCTCATAAGTCAACTTAATCCCTGAAAACTTTCACCCAGAATGACCTAAGTCATGAAGTTTTTCCTTGGCCGCATCACTGAATGACATCCTCCATTGCATATACTGAGAAGGACTTGAGCCCATTTTAGCAACCATGTGAAAATATGGGGTACCCAAGGGCTGGACTGATAGCACAGCGGGTAGGGCGTTTGCCTTGCATGCAGCCAACCCGGGTTCGAATCCCAGCATCACATAGGGTCCCCCGAGCACCGCCAGGAGTAATTCCTGAGTGCAGAGCCAGGAGTAAGCCCTATGCATTGCCGGGTGTGACCCAAAAAGAAAAAAAAAATCCGGTGTACCCAATAGGCACTCCTACTCCATCTTACAAGATACTCCCTACAGTACGGAGGAGGTGGTCCGTAAAAAGCATAGGCCTTTTGGAAATGGCTGAGCGAACCAATTCTGGCCCATCCAACCCTTGATAAGATGAGGCTGCTTCTCCTCCAGCTGGATTTAGAGATTGGGGGCACGGCCCAAGCAGCCCGGAGGCAGCTTGGCTGAGAAGCGGGAAATCTCCTTTACGGGGACACTCTGACTCTGAATCCGAGGAAGTGGTGCGGGCTCATCATCCACATCACTTTCTTTTTTTTTAAATTTTTTATTGAGTCACCATGTGGAAAATTACAAAGTTTTCAGGTTTAAATCTCAGTTATACAATGCTCGAATACCCATCCCTTCACCAGTGCACATATTCCACCACCAAGAATCCCAGTATAGCTCCACCCCGCCCCCCCACACCCCTAACCCCCCATGCCCCTAGCCCCCCCACCCTTAGCCCCCCCCCGCCTGTGTAACTAATAAATTTCACTTTACTTTCACTTTGATTGCATACAATATTTCAACAAAACTCACTATTATTGTTTGGAGAGTCTCTCCCCTAAAGTCCGACCTGCTGAAAAGGAAGCATTAGATAATTTGTTTTCCATTGCTGAGGATGAAGAGGTATGAGGTCGAGTGACCACACTTAGCGGCCTCTCGGTTTTGGGTTTCTGTATTTTAGTATTTTAGTAACTAAGTCCAGAGAGATATCTGCCAGAAGTTGCATCGTTGCCAACTTGTACTTCTCAGTTACATTATATTCCACATATGAGTGCAATCTTTCTATGTCTGTCTCTTTCTTTCTGACTCATTTCACTTAACATACTTTCCATGTTGATCCATTTATATGCAAATTTCATGACTTCCTGTTTTCTGACAGCTACATAGTATTCCACTGTGTAGATGTACCAGAGTTTCTTTAACCAGTCATCTGTTTTGGGGAACTCTGGTTTTTTCCAGATTCTGGCTATTGTAAACAGTGCTGCAATGAACATAGAAATACATATGCCATCTCTACTATACCGTTTTGCCTCTCCGGGATATATTCCCAGGAGTGGTATTGCTGGGTCAAATGGAAGCTCAATTTCTAATTTTTTGAGAATCGTCCATATTGTTTTCCAAAAGGGCTGAACCAGTCGGCATTCCCACCAGCAGTGAAGAAGAGTCCCTTTCTCCCCGCATCCACGCCAACACCGGTTGCTTTTGTTTTTTGGGATGTGGGCCAGTCTCTGTGGTGTGAGATGATATCTCATGGTTGTTTTGATCTGCATTTCCCTGATGATTAGTGATGTGGAACATTTTCTCATGTGCCTTTGAGCCATTCGGATTTCTTCTTTAGGAAAGTTTCTGTTCATTTCATCACCCCATTTTTTGATCGGGTTGGCAGTTTTCTTCTTGTGGAGTTCAACCAGTGCATTGTATATCCTTGTTATCAACCCTTTATCGGATGGGTACTGCATAAATATCCTTTCCCATTCTGTAGATTGTCTTTGTACTTTGGTCACTGTTTCTCTTGAGGTGCAGAAGCTTCTTAGTTTGAGATAGTCCCATTTATTTATCTGTTTTCACTTGCTTGGCCAACATCATCCACATCACTTTCATCTGATGCTCTGGACGTGGAGCTGTATGGAAGAACTGGGGGTCTCTCTGTAGGAACATTAATTCATCAGCATCAGATATACTTGGAGAGTGCGTTTCTACAAGAGACATGTTGAGTTTCTTTCGGGACTTGGGTATGGGAGGAGCATCTTACCCCTGATATTCTCTTCCTCAACTGTCCTTCTCCAAAGGTAGAGAATAGAATTGTCTCCCATGTAACCCAGACTTCTATGGGGATCTTAGTTCCCTCCTTAGATGCCATGTAGACACTTCTTAACATTCCAAATCTTGGTCTCTAGAGTCCCTTCATTGGGGAAACAGGGGTTTACTTCATAAACTAAGGTGGGCCCAGAGTTGGTCCTGTCGGAGAGACACTGGACCAAATTCATAAATGCTTGGCCCATTCCGTCTGGCTCGAGATACTGTCCGAGCCTGGGGAGGTCCAGTTCTGCCCACCTTAGTGAACGCTAAAAACAGAGTCCCAACCGGGAGTCTCGCGTTTTCTGCCCCAATACTCTCCGTTTTCATGGCAGTTTGTGAGTGTTTTATAGGAAATTCTTTAAAATTATTTCATCCCAGGTACCAGGTTTCTTCAGTGATACACACTCCAGGGTATTTGTTTCCATCCAATTGATAGAAAGAAGAACTTTAGTTTTTGTCTCTTTTTGGTAGCATAGAAGGAAAATTACCAGAAAGTCCTTTAGCTATACGTGAAGAAAAGGAAGGAAAAACCTGGATCGTGCTGGTTCTGACGCTCCTTTCTGAGGTGTGACTTCAGACATGTTCAACCACACTCAGGTCACGGCAATGATTAGTACAAGAAATATTTTGTCTTAGATGTTTTTATTTTATTAAATCACCATGAGAGTTACAAAACATGTTTGAGTTTCAGTCATACAGTGATCAAACACCCATCCCTCTACCAGTGCACATTCTCCACCACCAATGTCCCCAGTATACCCCCCCTTTCCAACCCTCCCCCTGTCTATGGCAGACCATTTCCCCCATATTCTCTCTACTTTTGGGTATTATGGTTTGCAGTGCAGATACTGAGAGGTCGTCATGTTTGGTCCTTTATCTATTTTCCTATCCCGAAAGATTCCTCCAGCCATCATGGACTTAGTGATCCCTTCTCTATTCCAGCTGCTGATGATAAAAAGGAAAATACCCCGTAAATATAAAAATGATCAAAAATTTATTACCACAGGTCAATTTTCTCCCATACCCCACAAAGATACAAAACAAATATTCCATTGGGATGGTAACTCAGAGCTGGACTCTCCAATTCAGTTCCTGTTCCCCGTGGAGATGAGGGGAAGTGACATGGGATCTTGTTAGTAACGTTCTAGCAGAAACCAGATGTATTGCAGCCTATCTGCCATCAATCCTTTGAGTACATACATGTAGCAAGGCATGACTGTCCATGAGGGATCGTTTCTCTCAGTTTGGAGAGACCCGGGCAGTGACTGTCATGCAGAGACCGCAGTGTGCTCTCGTTCAGTTTGCCACCAGGCAGGCTGCAGAGCTGGCTGCTGACTCGTCCTTTAAGAAGCTGATCATCTGGGGCTGGAGTGATAGCACAGTGGGTAGGGCGTTTGCCTTGCACACGGCTGACCCGGGTTCGAATCCCAGCATCCCATATGGTCCCCTGAGCACCACCAGGAATAATTCCTGAGCGCAAAGCCAGGAGTAACCCCTGTGCATCGCCTGGTGTGACCCAAAAAGCAAAAAAAAAAAAAAAAACTGTCAATTGCCGGAGGCTCCAGGTGAGGTGGGGCCGGTCCCACCAGGTGAGGTGGGGCCGGTCCCAAGCAGCGAGAGGGCGAGGAAAGGACAAGGGTGGAGCCAGAGGTGCTGGGATCGAGCTAGAGCCTGTCCCAGGGCTGCCAGGAGCACTTCCTCCCCCATCTGCAGAAAAAGACTCCTCTGCCAGCTACTTCAACCTACCCCCAGGTGGTCCTCTAATTGTGGTGAACATCGCCCCTCTCCCACCCCCGGGTTTGGGGCCTGTTCCATCTGATGGGACCACCCCCTCCTTTCATGAGGGCTCCAGGACCAATCCATTATCCTTCTCAGGACCCTCAGAGGATGGGAGCTCATCCTTGAAGCCACGCAGCCCCCAGCGCACTCTCCCACCCTGATCATTGCGGAAAAGGTGCATGAAAATCCCAGTAAATGAACCTGGGAAAATAAGTATATTTTTCCTTTTGTTAGTTTCCATGGCAGACAAACTTTTAAAGCAAGCATCAATAATGCCCCGTCTGGACCCGCCCGAAGATAAGACTATCACATTTTTTTTATATAAAAGATGCTTTATTTCATACGCCTGGGGGTGGGGGTGCGGGCGAGGGCGGCGGCTTCACTTGGTGATGGTGTTCACGTCCATGCTCTTGCCGCTGAGCACATGTAGGGAGTCTTCTGGGCCTTCTGCTTCTCCTGCAGCAGCGCCAGGGTGCCCAGGGGCGTGTCGCGGGCGCTGATCTTCCTCAGGAGCGCCTCCCGGTCCAGCTTCTTCCTGCGCCACTCCGTCTTCCCCTCGCCGGGGCCCTGCCGTGGGAGCGGCGGCACCGCTGCCGGGACGCCTCCTTGGGCTGAGCCTCCGGCCCGTCTCATCCACGTGCTCGAGCTTCACGGCGGGCGGTGACCGTCCTTCTCCCTGCAGCCCCGCGTGGGGCCGCGGCCCCCCTCCCGCCGGCTGTACTTGCCGTCGATGCGGTACCCGGTGGTGGCAGGAACCGGCTGGGGGCCTCCACCTGGGCCGCCTCCTGCGCCGTCGTCTCCAGCAGCCCTTTGCTCTGACACGGGAGCGGGGCGGCCGCCAGCCCGCGGTCCAGGACGGCTCCTCGTCCAGGATGCTGGGGGCAGGGCGGAGGCTGTCTCGCTGCGGCTTCGCCCCCGTCCCGGTTCACGGGTCTCCAGCCCGGGTTCTCCTCCCCGTCCGGCTCGGAACCCGCGTGGGCCGAGCGCGCCTCACCCCGCTCGGAGTCCCTGAGCTGCTCCTGCTCCTGCTCCTGGCGGGGGCCGGCCAGCGTGTGGCAGAACTCGGACGTGGCGTTGAACACGAGGGTGCCCCTCCGCCCGGGGTCGTCCTCACCCTCCCAGTGCTGGCGGGCCTCCGGCTGCCTCCCGATCTCCTCCACGTCCTCCCCGCTGTCCTGCAGCTGCTTCTGCAACTCCAGCCCCGCCTCGCCCTCCTCCAGGGTCTCGGGGGAGGCAGGGGGCGGCACGCCAGCATCCTCCTCGTGGCTTATGTCCATGACCTCCCCCCAGGTGTCGTTAGACTGGGGCAGCTGGACCGCGGGCTCCTTCTCTGCCGCCTCCTCCTGGAGGTCCTCACCCGCCTTGGTCACTTGGCGCCAGCCCCGGCCCCGCGCCCTGGAGCCCAAGTCCCTGTCCTGCAACTGGTCCCTGAGAGGCAGCAAGTCGTCGGCACGCATGATCGCCTCCTCCTCACACTTGGTCCTACTCTTACTCTTCACCCTCCACTTGGGCGTGAGGTCCTGGGAGGCGACCCGCGGCCCCACGGTGCACAGGGCCTGGGCCTGCAGCCGCAGCTGGGCCCGGACGGCTTCCAGCTCCCGCCCCCGAGCCCGGCGGCCAGGCCACCCTGCTCCAGCCGGAAGGAGGGCGGCCGCTCGCCCTCCAGCTCCTCGTCGTACTTGGCCAGGACGGAGCGGGGCTCCTGCTGTGCCAGGTTGTCGGCGCTCTCGTCCTCGGCGTAGGGCAGGGAGTCGGGCTGCCACTCCCGCCGCTCCCCGTTCTTCTCGGCGCGCTCCTTGTCCACCAAGTTCACGTTCACCAGCACGTCCCCCTCCTCCTGCAGCCTTTGTCCTTGAGTGTGAGGAGAAGCGTCTCCCCAGCTCGGAAGGAGTCGCTGGCGTGCTCCACCGCGAGGCCCTGCAGGTCCGGGGCACTGTACAGGTCCTGCCGCCGCTGCTCGAACTCCCCCTCCACCAGGGTGCTGCCGCCGAGGTCTTGGTCCACCTTCTCCAGCAGCCTGGCCCGCTTCTCGGCCGAGTCCTTCTCCAGCTGCGGCTCCGTGCGATCCAGGCGGCCGTGTTGTCCAGACATTGGTCGTTTTCGCCCAGAGTCTTGACCTTTTCCAGCTTCCGGTTCAGCAGCCGCTTCTCCTTGGCCGCTGCCGACAGCTTCTCCCGCAGCTCCCCGCGCTGTAGCCGGGCTATAGGGGTGACGAGTTCGGGCACCACGGGCTCATCCTTAGTGCCCGCCTCCTTCATGGCACTGACCTCCAGTGTGTTTAGGCCCAATTGGCTGCACGTGGGAGTCGAGCGCTCTGTGCCAGAGTCACCTCCCCGGGATGGTCAACAGTGGACGAAGGACCGGGGAAAGGAGGAATAGGGCCCCAGGCTTGGCGTTGTCAGTTTATTTCTCTCCTCCCCAGTGTAGTCTGATCTCTCCCCTCACCGTCCAGTTGTAGTTCTGGTTGTAGTCTTGGTCGTGGTCCCAGTCGTAACAGGTCCATCATCCTAGTCTCCTCATAGACCCCGAAGTCCTCTGGTTGCAGCCATCCTCTTCCTAGTCACCGGCTTCTCTCTGTCTTCTAAGTCTTCCGAGTCCAAAGTCTCAAAGTCCCTCCTCTGCCCCTTCCAGCACAGTTTTATAGAACTTGGAAAGGATGGGGCTCACCTAGGGTGGGGCTGAGCATTAGCATAACGGAGACAAGGCCACACCTTCAGGGGAAGTTCTGGGAGATCAACCCAAAGACAAAATCTCATCTGAGGGTTCAGCCTTTCAGATTACGAGGAGACCCACTCAAGGGTGGGGTTTCCTCCAGGGTGTGTTGCTTTCTCCTTTCCTCGGCTAATAATCCATTTGAACAATCATTGTCAATTTCTAATATTTCTAGTCATTTTTGTACGCACACAGTAAGGGATATACTAAGCTTCAAGGTTGGCTCTTCATGGTCTCATCTATCCATATATCCCAGACCAGTCCTCAGGCCAGGTTAGTCTTAATCCCAGCAGGGTCCTTATTCAGTTACTTCTTTTTGGTCATGCAGAGTTGGTTCCGTGGCTGTGCTCTTACTATACTAAAGGTGCTTAGCTTGTCCCTTTCTGATGCCAGGGGAGATTTCTGCTTCCCCTGGGTCCCTCCAGTCCCTTCGTCGGGACCCTGTTTTGGGAGTGCTAGGAATTAAGGGCAACTGACACTTAAGTCAAAGAAATACGGACTCCCAGGAGTCGATATTATTTGAAGTCAACTCCCATGTTACAAAAGCATAGCATGAATTATCTGTCTCTACAAAAAGAACTTTGAGCATCAAACCATTAACATAAGCAGTGGCACCTGGGAAGGTGTTAAGTAAGAACTGAATGTTTGCAATCCCAAAACAGGAAGGCGTGCGCTGATGTCTACCCTTTAATGAATAGGGTTTTATTTTTGTTTTTATCTGATCCTAGTCACACAAAGTATCAAGAAGAAAAGCTTCACCCAGTAGACCAGGTGTCTGAACTACATGACATGCATTCAGCCTTGCACATGGCCAGTCTGGGTTTAATCCCGGCATCCCATATACTCCCCCAAGGACCCCCAGGAGTGAGCCAGGTGTGATCCCAGGTGTGATCTGGGTACCAGAGATTGTATCATTGGGAGGGCCTTTGCCTTGCACACAGCCAACCCGGGTTCCATCCCTGGCATCCCATAGGGGTCCCCTGAGCACTGTCAGGAATCATTCCTGAGTACAGAGCTAGGAGTAACCCCTGGGTATTGCTGGGTGTGGCCCCAAAAAACAAATTTGGATCTGGGACCAGGAAGAGTGCCTTGCACATAAATGGCCTGGGTTCAATTCCAGGCATCAAATACAGTCCCCCAAGCTTGCCAGGAGTGATCTCTGAGCACAGAGCCAAGAGTAAACCTTTAGCCAGTCAGGACAGAGAAGGAACCATTATGGCAAGGCTAGCTGGAAACAATCACTCTGGGTAAGAACTGCGTGCTGAAAATAGGGAAAGAAAACAGACAGGATAACCTCTCAGGATCTGTGTGGCAAACCACAGCGCCCAAAAGAGAGATAAGGAAATTGCCTGCCTTAAGGCAGGCTGGGAGGAGGGAAACTGGGGACTTGGGTGAGAAATGTAAACTGGAGGCACGGGTGTTGGAACATTCTATGACCCAGTCACGAAGAGTTTTGTAACGGTCTTAACTGTATCAGTAATTCAATTTTTAAAAAGAAAAAATATTGATACTGAAAGACTGTCCAGAACAGAAGAGAGCACTATGACAATAATAGCTGGGAATGATCATGCTGGAAGGAACTGAGGGTTTAAACAATCTTCACACACTTTGCTCTAAGAAAACTTTCTGGATCCTTTCTAGTGGATTATTCATAACATAAAATTTACTTTGCACCTGCTTTTAAAAAAATTTTAGTTGAATCACTGTGGTACAGTTACAGACTTAAAACTTTCCGTCATACGATGGTCGAGGGCCCATCCCTCCACCAGTGCCCATTCTCCACCAATGGTAGGACCTGCTTTGGGGGCAGGCTTGGGTGGTGTTGGGATTGGTGTCGGAATACTGAATGTAATAAACTACTGTGACCAACGTGAACATTGAGTTTTTTTTAAGTGATCCAAACTGCAACTCTCAGGACAAATGAAGTCATGAGACTTGCTTATTAATGCTGGACACAGAGAATGTCATGCTGAGTGAAGCAAGTCGGAAGGACGGTTACTGATAGAGTGACTGCACTCATTTGTGGGATATAATATAGTAGAATAATATCCATGGCCAGGGCAAACAGGGGTTAGGAGGATCAGTAAATTGTTGTAACCGCAAGAGCGTGTATGTGTCGGGGAGGGACAGTTCAGGGTAGGTAAGACAGAAGAGACCAGTAGGAAAATAATAGCTGGGAATGAGCACGCTGGACAAGGTCTGAGGGTTAAAAGTAGGTAAGGAATATTCTTTAACTTTTCAGCATCAATATTGCAAACCACAATGCCCAAAAGGAGAGAAGAAAAGTGCTTGCTAAAGAGGCAGGCAGTGGAGGGTGACGGGAGGGAACCTGAAGACACTGGTGCTGGGAAGTGTACACGGGAGGGATGGTGTTGGAGCACTGCATGACTGAAATCCAATCATGAGGAGCTTTGTAATGCTCTAAAGAGCAAACTCAAACATAAAAGCTTTGTAAGTATATCTCACATAATTAAAAAAAATATTGAATCAAGGTCAGGAAGTTCAAAAATTCAAGCCTTCCACCTAACCAGTTCTGAAATAACATGGACATCAGTGTTAACTTGTTGCTGATTGAGGTGACCAAAAGAGTTAAGAAACGCAAGGCCAATGACCGGAACCTCAGCTCGTGAAGGGTTTGATGGGCAACGATTTTTTTAACAGGTGCAGACCTCACGGGCCAAACCAAATCACCCAATGCCTGTGATAGTCCTCACTCAAGGCTCAGAAACAAGGTCTTCATGTGCTTTTAGGACACAAGATGCCAGGTTGTTCAAGGCTTTTTATAACATACCAGGAATGAGCTAAACCCTTACCAGAGGCAGTTCTCTGAGCACCCGGCTAATCACGGAAAGCGTGAGCCAGAGTCCGTGGCTGCTGGGTGGGTAAGTCATAGCTTGTGCTGTAAAAATGATGGCTTTTCCAAAACTCCACTTCTGAAGGCGCCTGGGCTTGATATGCTAACTAGTTTCAACTGGTTTGGTCATTGCTCTGTTCTGGGAACAGTCCCTGGAAACTTCTTGAAATCCCAGGGCAAGAGTTGGGGGCTGTGGGGCAGCTGACCCTGTTCCTCCTTGGTGCAGATGAAGAAGCTGAGGCTCTGTCCTTACCTCTGGGCCGGGCACGTGGTTGAGCTGAGACTTCAGCCTGTTTTCCTCCATCTCTTCCCCCTCGATCTGCCCTCTGCCAGCTGCCGGGAGGAGGGTACCGACAAAGCTAGGAGTGTGCAGTAATTGATTTAATGGTTCCTTAATCCACTCTATTCCCTTTGGGGATCAAGAATGCATACCCGAGTCCAGATTCTGCTGTGGAACTGACTCAGGGAGCACTGAGAACTGGGAGCAGCTATCTCGACACACATGTAAGTGTGTGGAGTAGGAATCATTGATTCTTTAGAGCCCCGCACAGGTTTCTAGGTTTCAACAATGGGGGATGCCTAGTCCAGCCGGATGAGCGTCCACTTCCAGCCCTCTGTGGAGTCTTGCTGAACCACACCACTGCAGATGCCTAGGGTTCTGGCGTTTTAGAATGTGAGCCTGGGGAACAGCCCCCCACCCCCTCCCCACTAGGAGGAGGGATACTTCAAAGAATTCCCCTACAACCTTTTAGGCACAAGTGGGGATCTGGCTGGGTTTGGGGAACTTCCATGGACCAAGTCGGAAGGTCCCATTAGGACATAGATTTGGCTTCAAGTGGGACCTTATGTTGAAGGGGGTGTCCTTGGTGAACTCTCTCGGTCCCTGCCTTAGTAGTAGCCTGGGAGCTGGGCTGCTTGTTAGAACCAAGATCCCCACTGGCCTCTGCTGCTTTGCATGACAGCCAGAAGGTGCCTTGGGTGGGGTGCCCCTTTTCCCCCCGAAACTCCCCACTCCTGACCTTGCAACAGCGCATCCAAACTCAAGGTCTAGTAGACTCGGTTTTTCTTAGAGTTCAAGGTAGAGCGCTCTTGAATGGTAAGAGAGCAAAAGTCCTTGCCTTGTTTAAGACATATTCCAGGTGACTGGTGGCTCGGGGCTTCCTCGTTCCCCCACCCTAGGGTCTTCTCCTGCCCACTTTAGGGCACGAAGGAGGGTGCTGGAAAGCTTGACTAAGTTTCACTCCCCCCTCTCTGATGCTCTCTCGTCTTCAGAAGGATGGAGGCCCTTTCCACGGCGCCAAAGGCGTCAGGGCCACTGGCACTCATAGACAGGCCCTGAAACCCAAGAACTTGGCCCTCCTGGGAACAGAGGGGCTCGGGTTGGTCTCAGGTAAAGGGGGACAGTGGGGCGAGGACACCTCAGCCTGGTGTGGCTACTCCGGGCGTCTCCCCGGGAGGCCGGCGCAGACTCTGAGCAACAGCTCAATCTGATGTGCTAGCAAGGGGGCCCGAGCAAGGGACAGTGACTGAGGCATTTGCCTTGTACGAAGTTGATATGGGCTTTGTCCCTGGCATCCATAGGGTGCCCTGAGCGCTTTGGGTGTGTCCCCCCACCCCAAAATATGTTTTTTAAAAAAGTGACTGGCCAGTGTCTTCTAGACCGATCACTCCTAACTCCTTCCTGCTCTATGAGCCTCAGCTCCAGTCACCACGGTGACACCTGGAGGTGGTTTGACAATGAAATCACAAGGCAGAGACTGTGGGGACCTTCCTAGCAGCTGGGCTATTGCTTCACAGTCCTTGGAGTTGTGACTGTCAGTCAGCACCACTCAGCGCAGACCCAGCCCCTTGGGAGATGGCCCCTGTGCTCCAGGGTGGCTTGGTTCTCTGTCGGGTGTTATTAGTTAATTCATTTATGGCCATACAGCAGACTACTGAGCTGTGTCCCGGGCTGGGGGTCAGCTGGCTTGCAGGCCGGCTCACCAGCTCAGTCCTCAGCGGTGCTGAGCCAAGGCTACCTTTGTGCCCGATCCTGGCAATGGAACCCTGGGCTACTGTCCGTGCCCCACATTGCTTCCCCTGGCGTGATGTCACCCCACCCCCACCCCCCAGCAACCTGGTGGCAGCGTGTGGCTCTTCGGAGTTTCTGGTTTAATGAGCGCCCATCTAGACCCAAGCTTAAAAGGCGCACGTGACTAGATTGGCCTCCACCCTCCAGTCCCCCCCAGTGAACTAGCTACGGTAAGGATCAGGGGAGGTGACCCTCCCAGGGGGGTGTCGGGGGCACTGCCTGGGAATGCTGCATCTCGGCCGACTTGGGGCTGGTCAGACCCACTTGAAGGCTTGAGGACCGACACCCTCACTCCCTCCCTACCCCCAGCCCCTAAGCTGGAGTCCTAGGGAAGCCCCAGCTTTGGGGGCTCAAGGCTATTGGACTCTGGCGCTGAGCCCTGCTGTGATTCTGGCCATGACGGTGCCAGGAGGTCAGTGCCTGGTGGTCCTGTCTTAGCAAGAAAGCGACCGCAAGTGCCTTTGTCTGCAGTCTGGCTACAAAGTGCTCTACCCGTCAAGGGGTGATGTGAGGACCTGGGAAATGGTCACTTTGAGGGAGCCCCACTACCTGTACTGTCCCTGTGGGCGGACTTTTGGGGGGCTGGCTTCCTGGGGTGTGGTCTGCACTCCCTCCCACTGCCCAACCAGAGCTGACCCCTTCTTCCTGGGGCAACCCACCAGGTACTCCGCCCACACCTCTCAGAATACATGAGAACGCTTGGCCCTTCCAGACGGGTAGGGGAGCTAGAAGACCCCCTCTCCATCAGCGCCCCCATATCTCAGTAGCTCTGGAGAATCACAAAACTGCAAGCAAGCGCTACTTCCTGTGTCTGAGGAAATGCCTGGGCCACTAGTGGATGACCACAGACATCTGGGAGGACCTGACCGCCCCCTCTTAGCTGGAGGACTGTGCAGCCTTGGCCGGAAGTTATCTCCGCTGAACCCCCACCTCAGGGGCAGCAGTTGCCTCTGGAAAACAGGCCTCAGAGCTCCCCGGAGGGCTGACACCCATGTCTGTCTCGGGTGTTTCTTAGTGATGTGTCTGGTTTCAGGGCCCCTGTCCTGTTTGGGGAAGGTTCCTAGGCTTTGAGGCTGGCAGGCAGTGCCAGAGTCCTGTTTCTTTCAGATGTGGGCAGGCAGGCAGATAGGAAAGCTCCTCCCACCTCCCCCTGCAAGGCAGCAGCATATGACTTTCTGGGAACTGCCAATATCCCTGAAGTTACACAAGCCAACTTTGCAGAACACAGGAGCTAAGGCCAGGTAAGACTTTCGTCTGGTCAGCAACAGACCCAGAGAAGGCTGGACATCATGTCTCCCAAAGCTCCAGCAGGAAAGGAATTTCAAAGACCACTCCCAACTCGACCCTCCTTGGCAATCTTGCTAGGTAGAAGCCCCACGTGGGGTTGGATTGGAGAAACCCTCTGAAAGCCGCCTTGAACATGGGAGGGTGCATGTGCTGCCAGGCCCATGTGCTGCTTGTGCCCACATGCCAGCATCTTCCCCCTTGAGGTATGGACTTCCCTGTCGAATGCTGGGGTCTGTGTAGGGGCTCTCCACCCTTGGAGAAATTCGTGTTCTCGTGAGTGAGTTACTCTTACTCTATCTGCCTCCTTTCCCTTCCGAAAAACCTCTAAATAAAATCTGTGTGTACGTCACTGATCGTCTACTCCTGAAATTCTTTTCCATTAGGCAAGACAAGAACCCGGTAAATGGCAGAGGCAGATTGGGAAAAAGTGACCATCTCTCTCCTCCCCACCTCACATGAGCCACATGTGGGGGCCACCAAATTTTTCCCACACATCCTCTGGGCGGTCCCTGTGTTTGACTCTTCTCCACTCCCCACCATCCCCAGGCCCGTCCATTGGATTGTGGTATCAGGGTGCGTTCACCGTTGAGAGGCCCTAGGGTACAGGAACACGCCTCCTGCTTTCTCTCCTGAGAGTGCCACTACCTGAAAGAGAGGACTAATAAGAGGCCTCAGGTCTCTGCCCAGGAGGCTGGCCTTGGGTCTCCCACAACCACCCCCTTCCCACCCTCTACCCCGCTACGACCTGGAGCAAAAGGGGAAGCAGAATGGGACCGTTCCCACAGCACCCCGGTATTCAGACTAGTCCCAAGGGGAATTTACAGTGGGAGGAAGTCAGGAAGAAGCCCCTGGCAGCAGTGCCCCCTACCTGTAGAGATGGGCCCTGCATCAATTCTGTTGGGGGTCCCCTACCCCCACCCCACACACCTGGACATTGAGCTCAGACTGCTCAAAGGAACTGACAGGGACCTCCCGAAAGAACGAAGGTCACAAAACACAAAACTTGAAACTGTCCCAGTGGAGGAGATAGAGCCTTAAGACGACTTAGCATAACATGGTGCCCAAACGGGAGGCTGGAGCCACTTAAAACCACTTTTCTCATTTTTCAAAGTTGTAGGATTTTAATGCTCAAAATCGGGCAAGTTTAGGGGCCAGAGAGATAGTACAGTGGGCAGGGCGCTTGCCTTGCGTGTGGCCGACCCAGGTTCAATTCCCATACAGTGAACATCCCATACAGTGCCCCAAACCTGCCAGGAGTGACACCCCTGAGCACTGTTGGAGGTGGTCAAAAAATTTTTAATTTTTTTAACATTCAGACAAGTTTAAGTGTCTCCATACATCTTTTTTCTCCAAAAAACTATTACATCTCAGAACACATAACAAGCTTGTACAAATCCAGGCAGCCTGGTGGGCTCAGCTCTGGAGCACAGGACGACTCCGAAGGTCACATGGGAGAAGGTGTTCAGGGTTCAGCTCCGTCAAGCACCCTACCTCCGGATTTCAGGTGGGGTCTGTGTTCTCCTGGGGAACAAGGCAGCACAGCTGAAAGAAAAAAAACAAAACCATTTGCTGCCTCACAGAGACCATGCCGCTTAACACTACACATTTACAAGCTCAAAGTGTTGTACCCAGGTTTTAGGTGTCAGCGTAAATATAGTCAGACAGGAATGCAAGTGCAAAGGAGTTTTATTCCCGTTAACTGGGGTCAACTATCTCGCCCACAAAATGGTCTCTTGATAGCGACCCCGATCTCCAAGTGCAAGCAGTTTATATAGGTTCCAAGGTTGAGCAAGCACCGTGGTAGCAGTGATCAAGCAACAGTCATCAGCAGCTATTGGTCAACATTTGATAACAGTCAGTTTCTGGTTGTTCCAAATAATGGATATAGTGATCCCTCATGACCATCAGATGATCTGGCAGTTCCTTACCAGAAATTACAAGTTCAGTTTCTGGGAAACAGAAACTTAGGCCTATGTTAGCTGTGGCCTGTCACAGCTGCCGTCCGGCTCTAGGTCTGGCTTTTGGGTACCTAACAAAAGGAAATTTTAAAAAAAGTAACGCTGGTTCCTGCTCCCGCCAGGCCAAGTCTGAACAACTGTTCTGTGAGCGAGACCACTAGTTGGTCACTCCCGACTCGGCTGATGTGCCGTTTGCAGGTGCGGTGGTGATAAGAAGCAAATTCCTGGGTAGTGGCAGAGGGGACACTGTCCTCAGAGGATTCATTTATTCTCTGGGTGAAAGTCGGTTCAGCCAGAGCAGGTGTGTCGACCTGCCTTATCAGTTGTTCCGGGAGCCAGCGGGCTACACCATCAAAGCATCAAATATGCAGGCTGACCCTCGGCCCCATATAAGGACTGGATCAGGGCCCTTCCATAGACCACTCAGAGGGTCTTTCCACCTTACTTTTGCGTAAGTGGGGCTGGTGGAAGTATGCCAAAAATGGTCCGCCGAGATGCGGCTTTCTTTGTCCAGTATAAGAAAGTTCATGACAAACAAAGCATGAGATAGTAACGTTTTAGGGGAAAGTGAGTCTGAGTACAGTTACTTTTCTGTCCGGAGCTTTTGAATATATGATTTAAGCGTGAGATGGGCTCGCTCCACTATCCCCTGCCCTTGAGGTTACCTATAACCCTGTACGATGGGAAATCTGCAGCTTCTTACAAAAATGCTCAAACTTTTTTCCAGTGTATCCTGGACCATTGTCTGTTTCTATTAGCTGCGGTTTGCCCAGTACAAGACATGAGCAATGACATTTTTTGAGGCCTCTCCAGTCTGGGCTGAGGGGCAAATAAACCCACTGAAGGTGTCAATAGTCACATTCACATATTTAAGCTGCCCGAAGGAAGGAATATGAGTGACATCCATTTGCCAGATGGCGTTAGAGACTAGTCCTCGGGGATTGACCCCTAAGTGAGGCACGGGTAGAAAGGATACACAGGAAGGGCCCTGGCGCACAATCTGCCGTGGCTGCTCACGTGTGATTTTAAACATAAGGCGGAGAGTTTGAGCATTCAGATGGTGAAGGGCATGTGCAGTCATGGCCTCCTGCCGCGGATCTGTTTTTAGAGTTAGCGCTGAGGAATATCGGGAGGCCAAATCTGCCAAGTGATTACCTGTTGCCAGTGGCCCAGGGAGGTTAGTGTGGGCATGAAGATCGCCTATGAAAAATGGAGCTCGCCGGGAGCGAATATACTGTTGGATTTGCAAAAACAATGATGTTGCAGGGGAAGAGGGTTTATGTAACTAATGGCCTCCAGTAATGGTATGGAGAAGGCCACATAGGCACTATCCATATATAAATTGGAAGGAAGAAGGGAAAAATTTAAAAAAACCATTAGAACAGCTGTGAGTTCAACCAGCTGAGCAGAGGACTCCTTTGTGGAAAAAGAAACCGTCTCACTCTCAGACATAGGCGGCCTGGCCGTTAGAGGATCCATCAGTGAAAATCACTTTAGCCCCAGGGATAGGGCTGGTCTTAGTGACAACTGGAAAAACCCATTGATGTAAAGCCATAAATTGTATCAACTTATTGGGAGGATAGTGATTGTCTAAAATTCCTGAAAAGGAAGCGCAGGCGATAGGCCAATCATCGATATTTAAGAAGCCAATCTAACTGTTCCTTATAGGGTTGAATAACAGAAGCCGGCTCAAGACCAAAGTGTCTGCGAGAGAAACTCCTTCCTTCAATAATTAAGGATGCCACTAAGAGATAGTAGGGTACAAGAACTTTCTTTGGTGTGGCAGGAAGGTGAATCCAAGAAACAGGGTTTTCCTGCCAAATTAAGCCCGTGGGGGAATGAGAAGTAGCGAAGATAAGGAGGTGAAAAGGGCGCTGATAATCTAGAGAGCAAACAAAGTGACCTTCAATTGCCTTTTCTATGAGAACTAGGGATTCTAGGGCCGCTGGAGTCAGACTCCAAGGGGAAGAAGGGTCAGCATCACCGCGCAAAAGGTCATAAAGGGGCATAAGGTCTCCTTTGGTAAGTTTCAGATAGGGACTGAGCCATGTAATATGCCCAAGCAGTTGTTGAAAATCATGTAGTGTCTTTAACGAAGTAAGCTTCAGCTGTGCTTTTGTTTTCAGGTTTAATTATTATTTATTTATAGTGAGGGCTACTTCTGGAGGTGTTCAGAGTTCATTAGGGCCACAATCAGTAGTGCTGGGGGAAAGACAGGCGATGTGAAGCCAGGGACTGACCCCTGTGCCCCATGCATGCACACAATGTGCCCTGCCACTTGGGCCCCAGGATAACCAATTTTAGTGGAGCCAAATGATTACACAGTAAGTTTAAAAACATTCACAAAAAAAACATCTTGCGACTTTTCTGGGAACTGAAGCAATGGGACACACATCCTTGGAGAGACTCTTTCTGTACATTAATGGAGATCAGTATTTTGGTCTTTTGACCTCAACCCCATCAGCTTCCATCTTCTTCCTCTTCTCAATGATTGCACTAATCTTCTTCCACTGGCGATCAAGTTCTGCCTTGTCATTGGTTTCCTTAAAGCGCCTGGTTTTCCGCCCTTCAGACATCTTGATGCCATACTGGAATGCGGCTTTGGGCAAAGCCTCTTTGTTGTTCATATATTCACTGTGTTCCTTTTGGGTATCAAAGTCCCAGCGGCCTAAGGGGCCCTTCTTGTTACCCTGGTCCATTTTGCTGTAATCCACCTCCTCATCACTGTCCACAACCATATCATCCATTGTGGCTGGGTAGCACTCGGCATAACTGTTGGACATCCCAAAGAAATCTCCAAGCTGCTTCTTGTCCTCTGGCTTCTTCCGTGATTCAGTGCCTTCCCAGCCAGTGGAACCAGAAAATTTTTCATTGATGGACTTGATCAAATCCTTGGCAGATGCAGGTCCTTTGTCAACATCAATGGGCTCATCATCCAATTTTGGCTTCTCGAAGTAGCTGTGTCTTTTTCTCCTCCTCTCTCTCACGGTCCCACTCCCATTCCCTCTCCCACTCTTTCCCAGTCTGTCCCTTTCACGATCATGCTCCCGTTCTCGGTATCTTTCCTGCTCCTTGTCCCGGTGGTGTCTTGGTTGTAGAAGTTACATAATCCCCAATGTCTTCAAATATATTCATACCTGCCTTGGGAGGCTCCTTCTCTTCCAGCTTCCCTTTATCTTTCTTCTTGAGCTTCTTGTTACGGGTTCCCTGCCTCAAGTAGGAAAGAATCTGTGTGAGCTTGCTGATGACAATGTCACTTGTTGTCAGTGTGGTCTGGGCCTCCACAGTGGGGCAGTCAGCCTTGCTTCGG
>NC_073312.1:56503454-56580954 GCF_027595985.1 Sorex araneus | reverse complement strand
ACTTGAAGTAATTCTATTTTCACCTAACATTTGTTTTTTTTAATATTTTGATTTATTGATCAAAATTATTTAAAAACTATTCTTTCAATGTACTTAAATGGAAGCACTTTGTTATGTTGATGATTTTATGCTTCCTCAAGAATTAATCCTTTCCCACAAACATAAATTAAAATGCAAGGGAAGTTAAAATAATTAGGTAAAAAATTAAACAACATATGAAAGAAATGTATGATAATAATATTGTAATTTCATCTTTTTAATCATAATTTATGATATGGACTTTTAAAAGTTCAAATTACATTGTAGTCAGTAAAATAAAGCCAATTCTCTCATCACAAAACTCCTCTTCATAAGTAACAGGTATTAATATTTTATGTGTTATTTTCAAATATGTCTGCAAAAAAAGTAAATATTTGTATAGATATAAATACATTATACATAATTGTTGCATGAATATTTGTGCTGTTGGAGGCACTGAGATAAGAAAGGAGGAAGAAATATGTCTTATGGAGGACCAAGGCTCACTCTGGCTCTTGGCAAAAGCAGAGGGCCTCCTGGATCTCCTTTAATTGATCATGGTACCTCTAAAGGGCCCAATACAGTGACTTCACCAAAGGCATCAAAAGATGTTACAGGAAGAACATTGAGGCAGTAGAATATGCATTATTTCCTTGAATCTGCAGGCCAGTAATCTAGGCCTCTGGAAAGAAGATGCAAAACCAAAACTGAAACCTTCCTTAGGCTAAAAGCACTTGGATTTACATCCCAAAGACCAGGCTGGGCTGCCACAGGAAACCTGCATGTCAATTACAAACTAGGCAGAACTTGAAATCTATATCCCAAAGACTAGGATGGGCCAGAGCCTACAATTTATAATATCAAAGGTCAGGCCTGGCTAACACCTGAGATCTGCATGTCAAAGACCAGCCAGGCTTCTGTGAGAGAAGGAAAAACTGCCTCTTTCAATATACTGAAATTATTTTCTTGAAGGCAGCTTGAAGGGGGAAAATGTTCCTGTCTGTAGTACAGTCTATGTGGGTTCACCCTGATAGCTCAGTCCATCCCCAAAACATAATGATGCATTTCTTTGAGAGAAAGTGTCATATATGCTATTTTATATTTTGTCCTTTTCCTTTTACAAATATGTCATTTAAAATATATCTTTCTATTGATGGTAGTTTATATTCACATATTTTGTTGGATGTCTAATCTATAGACATATTTATGGGTTAACATAGAAGAAGCAAGTCATTAGTAAATACTTAAAATATTTGATACAGTCAAATGAATTTGTATGCTTGCCAACAATAAGAGTGTATCAGTTTTTTCTTTAATATTGAATAAAAATGAGGAAAAATGCTTCTTTTTCTTTAAAGTGTGTATTATGGCATATGCCATAATATATCTATGTTAAGAATTGTAGATTATGAATGCTTCAAAATATCTACAAAAATTCTTGTAATTATATTATTATGATTATGGAATTATTTATGTACATGGTAGATCTTAATATTAAATAATAAACTCCAGGCCATCTTCTATCATATTTAAAACTGCAATATTAGATTTGCTTTGCTATCAAATGATATCAAGTAATTTTCAATGATGTAAGACAAATACATTATAGACATGCAGGAGAATATTTCATCTTCCACAGATTTCCACACTCAAACAATAATAATGGACAATTTATGGAGATAAAATATTTCATTGAACATTTTTATATGAGTCCTACTACAATTCTGCTACATTGTGGGCATTATTCTTATTTTACAGATGAGGAATTAAAATTAAAGGGATTTGCATCTAGTTATTCTAGATACAAAAATTCACCTATTGAATTTGAATTGAGATTTCCTCATGCAAAACCATTTGTACTTCTAGTGCATTACACCATATAACAATTTTAATTTAGGGTATATGGCAAAAACTCAGTACTATTTTATTTCACTGTGTAAAGCAGATTTTATTTAAAAATTTTGATATTAATATACTAAAGTTACAGTCAAATTCAAAAGGAAAAACTAGTTGGGATGAAACTTTTAGAATCATTTATATTTTTATTTACTATTATAAATACAATACATAATGTACATAATGAGTTATCAAGTAACTTCTAAGCAGATACAAATTTTACTAGCAACTCAAAAGGCAATTACACAGAATATAGTAATTTTATTTTATTATAGTTTTTCTTTTGTTTCGGCAAAGATATAAAATGTTTAATAGAGTAAATGTTAATTATTTATTATATTCTTTTTGTATTTAGAGTTGATACAACATATGTAAGCTGTTTCTTAGAAAAAATACTGAGGCAATTTTGTAAGTTGCTTGCACAGGTGTTACTCCTGGCTCAGCACTCAGAAATTACTCCTGGTGGTGCTCAGGGGACCATATGGGATGTTGGGAATCGAACCCGGGTCGGCCACGTGCAAGGCAAATGCCTTACCCACTGTACTATCACCCAGCCCCCTTCAAATATACTTTAAATAGCATATGGTTCTGTATTTCAGTTCAGATAATCAAAATAATATAAAATTGATTTTATTATTGAAAGCTGCATTCTTGTAAAATAGCTATTCATGTTATTTAATTTATTATATTTTCATCAACAGCATCATTTTCTTATTTTTAAACTTTTTAAAAATATCTCAAAAAAAGAGACAATATCCTCTTTCTTTGGTCATTTATAATAATTGGGATAATAACAAAGTATCAAGAACCAAACAAAATATAAAAAAAAACTATTTCCACCTATTAAAAATATAATAGTATGATGTGTTTTTTAAATTTTCTTGACATAATTAGATCTGTTCTGCATTCTGAAGTGGAGAGATAATGATAAAAATATTTTTGGTTTTGATACACTCAAACATTCTAAATAGGATAGAAACTCATGGGTATACCATCAGTGAATTTTCTTTTTTTCAACAAGTAATGTGTATAGTCATCAAATAAAATAGTATTCAAATAAAATATTATTATTATTATTAGAGTTGTTATATTAAAATATTTGTTCAGGAGATTTATGCAAAATAAATAAATTCAGTATCTCAAAGAGATGTTAATGAACTCCAAGGTTTATTTCAACATTCACAATAGCCAGCATGTCAGGCAGTTTTAATATATTTGATAGATATAAAAATGGATAAAGAAAATGTCAGTCTTCGAACAAGAGTAAAATCTTCACAGTTCCTACTTGTAGAGCATTTATACAAAGTGAATTAAACCAGACAGAAAAATTAATGCTGCATGTATCTCACATGTGGGAAAAATATATTAGACATGGAGTCTACACATACAAGCAGAGTAAAGTTGTGGTTAACAAAGGTAGGTGGAAGGAAGTGATATGAATGTTTGGAGCTTTTACATGGAGTATAGCTACTGTAGCTAATAATACTGTATTGTGCACTTAGAATTTACTGAGAATAAATTCCAAGTTTTCCCACCAAAGTTATAAAGGGAAAGAAAAAAGAGTAAAGAAAATCTTAGCTTTGTGAGGTGAATTTTTATTAACTAGTTTTATTGTGCTGATTATTTCACAGTATTTCACAGTATAAATTCATGTTTAAACATTAAGCTGTGTACCATTACTTTATGATACTATGTACCATTACTTTATGGACTGGAATGATAGCACATCGAGGGGGCGTTTGCCTTGCATTCACCCACCCAGGTTTGATTCTCCATCCTTCTTGGAGAGCCCAGCAAGCTGCCGAGAGTATCCCGCCCGCACCGCAGAGCCTGGCAAGCTACCTGTGGCATATTCAATATGCCAAAAACAGTAACAAGTCTCACAATGGAGACGTTACTGGTCCCTGCTCGAGCAAATTGATGAATAACGGGACGACAGTGCTACCATTACTTTATACAATTTCTATTCGTCAATTGTCAATTACACACACACACACACACACACACCCCAAAGATAGCTGACAGAAAAATGTAAAGAAAGGAATGAAAGGGATTGAAGGAATAGGGCCTTGGTTTCCTCTGTGGTACAGAAGAGAGGTCCCTGTCTTAGGCATATATCTAAAGTCCTAGACATGAGACCCAAGCTACAAGTCAATTTTGAATTGTTTTTGTCAAGGATTCAGTTTGAGGTGTGAGAAAGAACCTGGGATATTTGGTTCAATGGGATAGGCATATGGGTTAGTGGAATTAAATGTGGGACAATTGTGTGCCTAAGACTCTATTATAAATAACTTTGTAAATTACAGTATCTAAAAAAAATGTAAAGAAATGCAGGGTGAAGCTTGATAATTACAATACCTAATTTATAGAGGTAGGGGAGCATACAAGTTAGCTTGAAATTGTAGTTGTAGGACTGTTTGGTTATTGCAAGGGCTGTATAACTTGAATCTATCTAGTATTACTCTCAAGCGGTTATAATCAGAACCAGGGGAAAGGGAAATAAGAATTAAATATAATGGCTAACTGGTGCCTCTACTTTTTAAATAAAGTTTTTCAACATTTAAAAATAGATGTACAAATCAGTAAACAGAAATGGAGGAAAGTGGGCATGAGTGGGGAAGAGAAGGAATGTTGACTTTTGTGATGAGTCACTAGATTTCAATAAGGTGGCTCTGGTGCATATCTCATGAATGAAAGTTACTTATATTCAAATAATTCTTAAATTTTCTAAGAAAAATGTTACATATACATGTTAGATGTCAAGTGAACCCACTTCAGCAAAGAAATATTTTCTATTTATATTGTGAATCAGAAAATGTTAACTCAAATCACCTAATGTACACCATTGGCCTACAATCTCATATTATCATGAAATGTCCCAACAATGACATTTATTATGCAGAAATTGAAAGCTTAGTGAAAACATGTTGCTAAAACTTTATATGCATTTATGTGTCAACTGGATTAACCCTTAAAGAATTAAAGAGGATTATTTATTTTTTGCTGGCTTGTGTGTGTGTGTGTGTGTGTGTGTGTGTGTGTGTGTGTGTGTGCGTGCATGCATGCTTGCATGTGTGGGGATTGAACCCAGAATCTCAAACTATAAGGTATGTATTCTACTGAGGAACTATATCTCAGAGATCTTGCTTTTTAACAACATGCAAAAAGGTACAAAAATAAGCATTTGCCTTTGCATATCCTATTCTTTTATAAAAAAGCATATAGATGGTTTTCATTTTATTTATAGTAACTGTATATGACCGTGTCTTTATTCACTACCTGTCCAATCTTTCTCTCTCACTGTATGTGTGTCTCTGTTTTTCTCTTTCTCTTTTTCCCTTGTTTGTACTTGAGCCTTAGATGATTATTTTCATTTCAAAAATTTTATCATCTAAAAGTCTCCAGGATTGCTCAAAGGTAATGTATTGAAAATTGAATTCATTCCTCCCCTGGCCCCTGCTAATTTAACTTAATGCATTGGGTTATGACATTATCTTTTCATTCTTTCCATTACAAGTCCTTGCCTTTGTCTGTCATATTAGTTTGTTAAACTTCATTTACATTTTTTACACTCTGGTGTATGTGGCTATCTTAGCCTTTTTTTCCCTTGGGTAATCTTTCTCCTTGGGTAATGAATATTCTACTATTAATATTCATTAGTTACTTATATAGTTTGCTGATTAAAACATACACTCAACAACTGCTTTGCTGGTGATTCAGTTTTTTGTAGTTCAAGCCCATGGCTTACCTTTACTGTTGTGCTTCAATGCCTCTTACATTGAATCACTCACTATTTTAAAAATAATCTCTATTGGAAACACAGTTTGTGACATTAAGGTTAATAATCTGGCATCCATTTTCACTCCAAGCTCAAAATTTCCCACATGTACTCTATTTCAATAACCACTGTGCCACAACCCAAAATATTAGTTTGTCACTATAAGTATGCTATAATAATAATGCCAAAAGGAATATTTTATTTGCTGGTTTAGTACATATTACATCTCATTTCATTTTATTTCTGAAGTCAAAACAAGTGCTCTACCACTGAACCAAATTTTTAGCCTCTGCCTTTTTATAATTTTTCAGATATCATTTAATACATAAGTAAATACCTACACATATAGATTTTAGATATACTATATATGTGTTGACCCAGCAATGGAGACAGGATTAATATGCTTCTTATATTATTATTTTGGATTAAAGGACTTCAGTTTATTCCCAGAATTTTGATGGTTGTTGCATGATTTGTATTCTTCTGAAAGAGTTTTCACCAGTATATGTTCAGGTATTCTTATACAAAAAAAACAAGCAAATACCTGTTAGAAGCAGAGGAATGTAAAACAACACTTGTTTCAAGACAGTACAGCTTAACAGAAAGAGCTGCTCTGCTGGATTCATAAGCCCTATATCTGAATGTTACTTGAGCTGATTCTAACTACCTTAGTATGCCATGTACTCTATGATGCTTTCTTTACAAGGTTCACCTTAAGTGTTAGAAAGCAATTATATACTAGGCTTAGGATCATACCAGATACATAGAAATGATCACGTCTTCCACCCCCTTATTTCACTAAAATCGTATCACTTTTTACTTTTTTTAATGTTGAGAGACCTGTAAGAATAAGTGTGTGTCAGAAAAAGTGAGGGGACCATGTGAGATTTGTTGACTGCTTAGTGGGAATCAATCTCGTTTTAGTGTCAATAGTATAGATACAATCTTGCACCAAATAAAAATAGATTTCTGAGGAATGTATATACTTCAACAAATGGCTAGGAGAGCACCTGAAATTGAGAAGATAACTGTTAATTAGCTTTTCAATACTCCTTTTGGAGGACCATATCAACACTCAAGTCAGAACAAAAAATAACTAGTTTTTGAAGATTCCAGTGAATTGGAACAGTTGACCAGATTGAGTTAAAAGTCCCCAGAATACTTAGAGTTATATTATTCTTGTTAGCCTCTAAAAGGATGCTCATTTGCTTCCATAGATAGATGCCCAGAAAAAGCTTGCCTGAGTTGGTAATAAAATATTTCATGACACCTAATGATTTCAGGGCTGTCACCACTCAGCAGAGGCCTCAGGGCTATTTCTAACTTTGCTCCACTTGTCTTAAATCGTCTCCTGAGGTTGAGTGTAATCTTTTACTCAAAGTGACAGTAGTACTCTTTTTCTCTCATCACTGACAAATTTTTATTCCTTTAGGCGATTTGTAAATATAAACTTTCCCATGTATAAATGACCTTAGAAATCTATTTTATGATTGCATTGAGTTTTGTGGACCACGCCACCATATTGTCTCACATTTCATCCCTCTAGGGAGATGAACTTCTTTAGCTTTTATCAGCTTAGTAACTAGATTTTCCAGAATACATTAGATAATATTTTTTTACATTATGCACTTAGCTCAATATTATGAAACATTATTGTTTGTCTTCTAGTTCCAAAAGAAACCGATATGATTATTACATGAAAAGTAGTAGAAGGAAAATATTTTAAATCATGTCTGAGTCATGAGTATCCTTCTTGTTTATGTATATATGCCCTGAGTTATCAAAATTCCAATAAATAAAAATTACATAAATTTGTTATTAGACCCTTAGAAACACTTTAGGGAACTAAGGGTTAAACGGACCTGAATGTTTTTCCCAGAGACATATGTTTGCTCCCGTGCAGAAAAATATTACATGAATGAAAGATTGTGTTCGCCTTTAAAAAATTAGAATATATATTTTTTTCTTCAAACAGGCATAATTAACAGATGTGCTGATAGTCCTGACAGGCTTCTGAAGTCCTTAAAAATAATATTAAATCTCCAAAATTGTATTATTCCTATTATGTATTCTTTGATATGTAGAGTGTTTTTGCTGCATCTTTGTATTTTATCCTTATGTCTGGGTTTAAATCCAATTTTAGCTTTATTCTCGAATAATTGCATTTTACTTATTTTACATAAATCTTAACTAACATAAGTTTTATCTCTCATTTTCAACACTCTTTTAATATCTCTAATACATATGCATAGGCACTGCATTGTAGGACTATGTTTTGAATTTTACTGCCTATTGTTATAAGTTTGGTATCACTTAGTACATTAAAATATCTGCTGCATACTTTTGTTGTATTTGAAAATCATCATTATTCAGGACTTTTCTGCCTGTCTTCAAGGTGGATCATTTTCCTATGTGTGTCAAGGATTTGAAACAATCTGTGGACAGTTCTACAAAAGCTAGAAAATGATCTTCCATATAACCCAGCTATTCCATTTTTGGCGTTTACCTCAAGGGCCCAAAAACTCGATTTAGAAAATACATTTGCAGTGCTGCATTCACTGCAGTGCTATTCACAGTAGCCCAAATCTGGAAGCAACCCAAATGGCCAGGAACAGATAAATGGATAAGAAACTATGGTATATAACTTACAAAGTAATACTACTTGGATGTAAGTAAAGATAAAATTATATAATTTTCCTCTACATGGATGTATCTGGAAAGCATCATGCTGAGTAAATTTAGTTGGAAGGTGAGAGACAAATAGAGAATGATCACGATTATATGAAAGATATAAAAAAAAAACACAGTAAGGAAGTAAATGCCCAAAACAACAGAAACTGAGGAATTGTCAGCATTGTAAATCACAGTGCATAAAATAAATTTTATAATAAGGATGTATATTGATTTAGAACATTACTAATAGGTGATAAGATGATCAATTGGCATTTAAAAAATATGGGTACTTAGTATGTAATGATGTTGCATGGTATTATAAAATAAAATCTGGTGAAATAATTTTCATTTCTAAACAAAAACTCACAACCCTTTTCATTTGACTTACTGAATATAATTAATTCTTTAAAGTAATTCAATCATTTTATTTTGGTTTTGGGGCCACTCCTTATGGTACTGAGGAAGCATGTAGTTCCAAAGATCAAACCATAGGATTCTGAAGTAAATCATGTTCTCCTGCCCTTTGATACAAATCTCCACACCTACAACGTCTACTTTTTATAACTATTACTTGAATTATTATTTAAAAATTATATATGCTTTGAACTGATTGAATTTTTGAGTTTTATTTACTTACTTGAAAATCATTTTGTAATAATAGCATAGCACTGTAGCACTGTCATCCCGTTGTTCATGGATTTGTTCTAGCAGGCAGCAGTAACATCTCCATAGTGACTTGTTGTTACGGTTTTTGGCATGTCGAATATGCCATGGGGAGCTTGCCAAGCTCTGCTATGCGGGCGGCATAGTCTCGGTAGCTTGCCAGGCTCTCCAAGAGGGATGGAGGAATTGAACCCAGGTTGGCTGTGTGCAAGGCAAACGCCCAAACTGCTGTATTATCGCTACCTGTGGCGTATTCTATATGCCAAAAACTATCACTATCAGTATCACTGTCTTCCCATTGATTGTCAATTTGTTCGAGCAGGCCCAAGATGAATCCATTTGTCCTCGCCCTGAGAGTTTAGCAGCCTCTCTTTGCTCCTCCTTTCCAATGGTGCCGCATTAGAGGCTCTTTCAGTGTCAGGAGAATGAGACCCATCATTGTTACTGTATTTGGCATATGAATACGACACAGGGAGCTTGCCAGGCTCTACTGTGTGGGCAGGAAGCTCTCTGTAGATTGCCAGGTTCTTCAAGAGGGAGAACTAGGCTATAAGCTGCTGAGCACTTCCAGGAGCTTGGGTTTATTGTCTCTGGATGTTGAATATTGATGGGATTACACGGAGCCAGGGGCAGTTTGTGGGTGTGACTGCCTAGCTACTGGAAAAAGGGGGATATGGGCGGAAGAGGCCCAGTCCTGATCCGAGCAACCTTGAAAATCTCAGCCTGCACACCTTGGTCCTGCACACCTAGTTTCCTCTGTTGGTTCCTTCATGCATGAGACTCATCCAAGCATGTGGAGAGTGGCCTTGAGCCTTGTGCATGGCTGTGGCTAGGTTCTGGAGGTCTTTGGGTGCCACGGTACTGCTCAGGGTGGGGAGAGAGACTCAGTGCACCCCCTCCAAGGGACCCTGGTGAAGACAGCCAGGCATGGGGGCAAGAGACTCTGTGTTGTTCTCTTCTGGAAGCTTGGTTTTATGGTCTCTGGATATTGGCCATTGATGGGATTACATGGTGCTGGAGACCTAGCTTCTGGAAAATGGGGGATATGGGCGGAACAACAAGTCTCATAATGAGATATTACTGGTGCCTGCTTGAGCAAATCAATGAAAAATGGGATGAAAGTGCTACAGTGCTACAGTGCATTATGAAATCAGATATTGTTTGAGTTTAGGAATTATGCTCGGGCAACAACTGTGGGGCAGTTCCTAAGGGCACAAAGGAATTTTAAAAGGGTCTAACAGAAAGTGATTGTGAGTCAGGCTACTTTTAAAAAACTTTTTTTTTACCTTTTTATTGAATCACTGTATGATAGACCTTTACATAGCTGTTTATGATTAGATTTTATTCATATAATTTTCCAACACTCACTCCTCCACGTGTACATTTCCCAGGAACAGTATCCCCAGGTTCCCTCCCATCTCCTAAAAACTTTTTGGATTTATTCTTTAAAAAATTCATTCCTTTTTACATTTGAATGATAAAGATCTTCAGACATAAGGTGGTTAACTACTTTTTAAAAACAAACAGCTGATGCCTCTATTTTCTATCAGTTGCTGATAAGAAATAAGGAGGAATTTTTTTTGAGTCAGGTTACATTCAATACATCCAGAATTATAAATTTAACCAATTAAAGTCTACATTGCAGTCTGATTAAGAATCACTGTATCACTGTCATCCCATTGTTCATCAATTTGCTCGAGCGGGCACCAGTAATGTCTCCATTGTGAGACTTATTGTTACTGTTTTTGGCATATCGAATACGCCTCGGGTAGCTTGCCAGGCCCTGCCATGCAGGCGAGATAGTCTCGGTAGCTGGCCGGGCTCCCCGAGAGGGGCGGAGAAATAGATCCTGGGTCGACTGCCTGCAAGGCAAACGCCCTACCTGCTGTGATATAGCTCTATCCCTGATTAAGAATAGGTTCTAAAATGGACATATGTACTCCTATGGAAGGATATTATTCCTGTAATAATTTGAAATTTGGAAATGCAAAAACTTTGGTATAACTTACTAGGTCACACCTTGTAACCTTTGATCATAGCTAACAACTAAATATACGGGGAATAAATTCTTATCCTGATTATTTAATTAAAATTCTTTGAAATGCAAAAAAAGTTGTACTTCTATTTCATTGTATTGTATTTCATTTGCTTTTTGGGTCACACCCGGCGAGGTACAGGTGTTACTCCTGGTTTTGCACTCAGGAATTACTCCTGGCAGTACTCAGGGGACCATATGGGATGCTGGGAATCGAACCCTGGTCGACCGCATGAAAGGCAAATGCCCTTCCCACTGTACTATCATTCCAGCCCTGTATTTATTAATTTTTAAATCAATCTAGTTAAGTTTTGATCCTATAAATTACTTACACATTGAGATGTTAAATAGTGCACAGTATACAATGAAACACATTAGTTTTTATATTATCTTCTTCCAAAACGTATTTTCAAGACTCAGTATCAATTAATTTTATTGTAACTTCTAGAAACGTTTAGTACTTTCTGTTTTTTCTGTTTTGAACATTATTCACAAATGAGGTATAAAAAATTAATTTAACCTTCTTATGCTCACACATCTGTACAATAAACTTAAGACCCTTTCTTGGACTTTAAAAGCCTAGTATCTTTTATCATGTTTTTCATTTATCAAATTCTAGTTATATATATTTCTCTCTCTCTCTCCTTTTGGGTGTTGCGGTTTGCAATAGGGGAATTGAGTGGTCATCCTGTTCAGAGAGATATCAAATTGGAATGCCCTGCCACAGAGGTGGGGTGGGGTGAGGGGGATGGGATTTGGGGAGTGGGAGGGATACTGGGTTCATTGGTGGTGGAGAATGGACACTGGTGGAGGGATGGGCTCTCAAACATTGCATGAGGGAAAAACAAGCACAAAAAATGTGTGCATCTGTAACTGTACCCTCACTGTGACTCACTAATTAAAAAATAAGTAAATTTAAATTTTAAAAAGCCACAAAAATTCTAGTTATATAAACATAATGCACATCTAAGCCACATCACTTTTATATACTTTTCTAACTCACACTTCCTTCCTTTTCCTCTCTTCCTCCCTCCCTCCTTTCTTTTTTTACTTTCATGGTTAGGGTCTTATTCCAGGCATAATCCATAGTGTCCACTGCCAGCAGTACTCAGGAACCATGATGTCATGAAATGCTGGGAGATTCAATCCCAGATTCAGGTTCTTCACACAGAATCTTTTTTCTTTTATTTTGCTACTATAAATCTCAAGGTTTAGTGCATCCTAAATGGTCTTTTCCTGCTTTTGTCTACAGTTAATGTATTTTTTTTTATTAAACTCTCAAATCACTTTGCATATTCTTCAATACCTCTCCCCAAGTCCTTCTCTTTAATATGTTTCTTCGCTAAAACAGTAGATCTCACATTTCTAGAGACCTAGTATTCTATTTCTATTCATTCTGCCATGTTCTTCTTTGGAGTTTATTATATTTATTAAGGAATAATTTTTAGTAGTTAGATAATAATCAATAAGTGTGTAGCATGTCTTAATTTTACTGTTGCCCTTGGGTATGTTCCCCATATACTTAATTCTCAGGTAAAAATAGTTTTCCACTGGAATTCATAAAGTATTTCCCCTTTTTCTTATAAATGGTGTGTACTATTCACAAGTTTAACAATTAGTAATTTATTAGTTTTATATTTTCTTGAAAACCCTTATCATTTTTTCACTTGTTCTTATTCTTTAAAGTGTGGAGCAATGTCTTAACCATTCTTTTTAATCTTACAATTAGGATTTGTGTGTTGTTATAATCATTGTATTTTGTATATGACAAGTTAGAGCCATTTATATATAAATATTGCTTCCTCAAATTTAAAGATTTTTTAATATTTATCTTTTAATTTTGACTTTTATTCTCTTTGTATTTTAGTAGATCATTCCTATGTAATCAACATATAATCAAAACATATACCTCTAAAAAATACTCATTTATATTTTTTCTCATCTTTGCTTTCTTTCTGCTGCTTGATTGACTAGCATAATTTCAGAATGGAGTGTTTTACCTTGCCTATTGTGAGTTATTTAGAGACACAATTCTGTGATTTTTAGAACAGTAGACTCGCTCAGTATATTCTTCGTACAGCAGTGGGAAGATAGGTTAGCAGGGTCAGAACTAGATCTTACTTTTATTTCGATTCTAAAATATGGGAGAGGAGTAGGCCTCAGACTATAACAAGAATACATAAGTGAAACATTAAAGATTCAGCAGAGAAAATCTTATATAATTTGGAAATTGTATTATTTTATCCTGTTCCTTTTCTGATTACATTTATTCCACTTTAATTTTTAATAGGCTATATTTTGTTTTACTATGTTATATATTTATACTACATTATATTTTCATTTAAGTTTTTGTTTAATTTCATGGATGATTTTATTCTACACTTTAAAAATTTTTCAAGAATGAACAGAGTTAGTTGAATATCCTGTCATAGACCCCCAAATATATGACCACTTAATCCTTGACAAAGGCGCAAGAAATGTGAAGTGGAATAAAGAAAGCCTCTTCAACAAGAGGTGCTGGGAAAACTGGATAGCTACGTGCAAAAAGAGTGAACTCTGGCCTCTGTCTAATGCCAGGCACAAAAGTCAGATCAAAGTGAATTAAATACCTCAATATCAGGCATGGATCTATAAGGTACATAGAGGAAAATGTAGGCAGAACTCTCCATGACATTGAAGCTAAAAGCATCTTTATTGATGAAACAGCACTGACCATGCAAGTGGAAGCAAACATAAACAAGTGGGACTATATCAAACTAAGAAGCCTCTGCACTTCAAAAGAAACAGTGACTAAAATACAGAAAGAGCACACAGAATGGGAAAGAATATTTGCCCAATGCCCATCTAATAAGGCATTAATATCCAGGATGCACAAGACACTAGTAGAATTGTACAAGAAAAAAAAAACAAAACTCCAACCACATAAAAAATGGGGAGAAAAAATGAAAAGAAGTTTCCTCAAAAAAGAAACACAATGGCCAAAAGACACATGAAAAAATGCTCCACATCTCCAGTCATCAGGCAGATGCAAATCAAAAGAACAATGAGATATCATCTCACATCACAGAGACTGGCACACATTAAAAAGGACAAAAGCAACCAGTGCTGGCGTAGATGTGGGAGCAAAAAAGAAGCTCTTTCGCTATTGGTGGGAATGCTGATTGGTCCAGCCTTTCTGGAAAACAATATGGACGGTCCTTCAAAAACTAGAAAGCTGAGCTTCCATATGAGCCCGCAATACCACTTCTGGGAATATATCCCTCGGATGCAAAAAAGCACAGTAGAATTGACTTCTGTACCTATATGCTCATTGCAGCACTGTTTACAATTATCAAAATCTGGAAACAACCCAAGTGCCCTAGAACAGATGACTGGTTAAAGAAACTTTGGTACATCTACACAGTGGGATGCTGTGCAGCTGTTAGAATAGATGAAGTCATGAAATTTGCTTATAAATGGATAGACATGGAGAGTATCATGCTACGTGAAATGAGTCAGAAAGAGAGGGATAGACATAGAGGGACTGCACTCATTTGTGGGGTGTAGGGTAGCATCACATGAGGCTGACACCCAAGGATGGTAGGTACAAGGGCCAGCGGGATTACCCCATAGCTGAAGCCTTCTTCATGAATGGAGGGGAGAAGTCAGATGGAATAGAGAAGGGGTCACTAAGAAAATGATGGCTGGAGGAATCAGTCAGGATGGGAGCTGTGTGCCGAAAGTAGATAATGGACCAAACATGATGACCTCTCATTGTATGTGTTGCAAGCCATAATGCCCAAAAGTAGAGAGAGAGTATGAGGAATATTATCTGCCATGGAGGGAGGGGGAGGGTGGAAAGGGGGAGTATACCGGGGATATTGGTGGTGGGGATTATGCAATGGTGGAGGGATGGGTGTTTGATCATTGTGTGACTGTAACCCAAACAAGAAAGCTTAAAACTATCTCACAGTGATTCAATAAAATTAAAAAAAAAAAGAATTTTGGGGCTGGAGCAATAGCACTGCGGGTGGGGCATTTGCCTTGCACGCGGTCAACCGGAGTTCGATTCCCAGTGTCCCATATGGTCCTCTGAGCACTGCCAGTGGTAATTCCTGAGTGCATGAGCCAGGAGTAACCCCTATGCAGCGCCGGGTGTGACCCAAAAAGCAAAAAAAAAAAAAAAAGATTTTTTTGCATTTCTATTATAGAGAAAAATCATATTCCTGTACAAATACCAATTACAAGTATATTCATGCACATGAGTTACATGTGAATTTGTGTACATATCTAAATATATACAATCATGTAAAAAATAAATATACATATATAAATAAATATAAATATTTAATTGTGGTTGATTCATCTTCATTCATGTTAAAAATCTTAAATATATGATGAATGTTAGATTATTTTTAAAACTAAGAAGTTAAATATCCAGGTAGGTATGTTTACATGTAGGTATGTTGGTGAGTGGGTTATGTCTCAGTCTTCAGTGATTCATTGGATTTGTATGTAATGTCTCATTTTAGCTTTCTAGGTATTATAGAATATAAGTGGTTTACTGTTCCATTGTTTAGTATGAAATTTTTGTTAAAATTCTTATTTGTGAAATATGTTTGCCTCTGTGTCTAGCTGTCCTTAAAGATAAGGATTCTTGAGTTTAATTTTTTCAAATCATATTCAGATCTCAGGCAGGAAAAGCATTAGTTGTATAGCTGCTCCAAGAGGATCAGAGGATTGTGAAGACCCAAGTAAAAAATATGTACTTGATTCTCCTGTCAATATTATGCTGTCTTATTAGATTTGATCGAATTGAAAACAGAAAGTAAGGAAGATTACTATATAGAGCCTTCTCTTTTTTTGACAGGTCAAATTATTTATTTCAAAGGTAAGTTTAACATTTAATAAGTAGCTACACTCTTCTTGTTGTTTCTAGTAAGATAGTTAAGATAATATCCAGAATTCCTAAACATAGTCAACTGCAGTATTTTACTCGTGTTTTTTTTAAGCACTTTATTTAAAATACATTTTCCCTGTTACATTTTTAGTGACTTTTTAAAAATTTAAGATGATTTTCTTAATGTGAGATGGAAGTCAATAAAATAGAACCACTCATTTCTCCTAGAGAACAGGATTACAAATGATCTGATCTAACTGTCCCTCTGAGGACTTGAAGAAACTGATGTCTAATGCTTCTGTCTCTAATTCGTAGATCTTGCTGTTTCCTGGAAAAATGAATATAATAGCGATAGCAATGATAGTATTCAATTCAGAAAATAATCAACATTAGCTTAGTGTGTTCTGAACACACTTGTATGTATGTTTTACATAAAGCATATCATTTAATTTTTGTTACAGTCCATGAGTTAGTTGCTATTGTTACACCCACTTTACAACTTGAGAAATAGGAGGGGGAAGAAGGCCAGTTTCTACCCTAATAATTCACCACATTTTAATACCGCTGAACTGTTTATATAAAACCACAAGTCCAACTCATGTTCAAACTGATGAATCAACCAATCAGACATAAGTGTCTATATGTATGCCTGTGTGTAATATGTATATGTATGTACTATATATATAAATCATATATAGTATATATAGTTAGATAACTCCGAAGTTTATTTTATGATCATTTTTTTTGTTCTGAAACAAAACTTGTTATGCTTTTTGAAAGCTTTTCCTACTTGTGTGAAAATAAAAATGAGAAACAGAGACTAAAAATGGGACTAAAACATAGATGGCAAGTGGACACTGAGGGTGGGGTGTCCACTATATATTATGTGTGTGTGTAATATGTATTACATATATATAGTACATACATATACACATACACACACACACACATATATATAGACACTTAGGTCTATTGGCTGATTCATCAGTTTGAACATGAGCTAGACCTGTGGGTGTATACAAACAGTTCACTGTCACACTGTCGCACTGTCGCACTGTCCTCCCGTTATTTATCGATTTGCTCAAGCGGGCACCAGTAACGTCTTCATTGTGAGACTTGTTGTTACTGTTTTGACATGAGTAGCTTGCCAGGTTCTGCTATATAGGTGGGATACTCTCAGTAGCTTGCCGGGCTTTCCAAGAGGGACAAAGGAATCAACCCAGGTCGGCTGCGTGCAAGGCAAACGCCCTACCCACTGTGCTATTGCTCTAGTATGGTCCACAAGTATTAAAATGTAGTGAATTATCAGGGTAGCAACTGGCCTTCTCCCTACTTCCATTTCTCTAAAAATAGGGAACTAAAACATAGGTGGCAATTGGCCACCGAGGGTGGGGTGTGCTATGTCAGAAATTAGTCAGTCAGGAAGCAGTTATTTGGAGAGGGAGGTATAACTGGAGGTTCAATTATAATACCTTATAAATTAAAGAATTATTGAGCAAGTATATATATAAATTAAAAGCTTACTTCATATTAAATATTTATTAAATTAAATGTGCATGTATTTATGTATTTTTGGGTATTTTTTTTTTTTTGGTAAAAGCACACTAAAATAAATTGACCTTTAAACACTCAGTTTTGTGTTCTTCTAAGAGGGTTTATTTTTCCCCATATTCATATTTCCTCATGTTTCACTTTAAATAGCTACATTATTTGATGTATCATAATTTGCTTAGTCATTTCCCTATTGTTGGGGCGGTGGATTGTTTATATAGAGCTTTCTTTTCTGTTTTTCCATGTAATTCATATTCAATATTGTGAGCTTTTTAATCTGATGGTATAGTTCTTTATTCATCATTATAAAGATACTGTTTGCAATGCCTCGTTGAAACAAAAGAAATTTTTCATTTGACTTGAGCCATAGATAGCGGGTAGAGCATTTGCCTTGCACGTGGCCAACTCTGGTTCAATTTCTCTGTCCCTCTCGTAGAGCCTGGCAAGCTGCTGAGAGTATCCCGCCCGCACGGCAGAACCTGACAAACTACCCATGGCACGCTCAATATGCCAAAAACAGTAACAACAAGTCTCACAATGGAGACGTTACTGGTGCCCTTTCGAGCAAACAATGGGGCAATAGTGCAATAGTGCTACAGATTCTCTTGTTTTTTTGTTCTGTCAATATTCTGTGATTTAAGAACATAACACACCTACATTTGTGAAATGCTGTCATTTTGGGCATAGTTTTATTATTTAGCTTATTTTAGTATAGTTATAGAACACTAAAGATAAATGCATGTTTATTTTTATTGATAGATATTTACATTTAGAAATCTAATTATTTTATGCATTATTAATTTTAATACTTAAGTAAGTAGTACTGTGTCTGTTGTATAGATCAAAAGTTTCAGAATTCAGAAAGGCTGAGAAACTAAATTATGTGTTGCAGAGGACTATAAGTGTGGAGTAAGGTTAAAACTGATATGGTGACACTGGTATCCGTTTTCCATTTTTTTGTTGGTTTTTGATGGTGGTAATCTGGGCCTGCTCCTACTCAAAAATCTGCACTCAAGGATCACTTCTGGCCCAGCTCAAGGAACCATGTGGGGTGTTACGGATCAAATCAGGGTGCCTGTGTGCTACCAGCTAACTATAGCTCCAGCCTGAGCAGTTAATTTCCTGATAACAGAAATGGAATGAGTGTTGTTTTCCTCTTGTTGACAGTCTTCATTCCCTTTCACACTATAATTTAGATAATTCTCCAGGTTTCAGTCAAAGAGTAAGAAAATCAAGGTGTTCAGATACCAATCTAAAAACTTCAGGGTACTTTTCTGCCTCATTAAACAAATAGGAAAAAGAAAACAACAGTGAAAACATGTCATTAGCATGGACATATCTATATTCACTTTTTCTATATATTTTCAAGCTTACACATCCCAACAAGCATGATTGGATATGGAATTCTCTCTTTTTTGACATCTATATTTAGATTTAATTTTGTCATTTTATTCACTTAAGTTCTTTTTCTTACCTCTTTTAATATTAATTAAATCCTGACCATTTCATTATGGTATAAAACATTTCAACCTCAGTACTATCTTTCCTCTTCATTAGTCATAGCATGGATAGATTTAAAACTCACTTGACATCACTTTGAATATTTACAGTGTTTTGAAGTACATTTCTAAATTATATCTTATTAAAAAAATTGTCATTTAAAAATGTTGTCAGAATTAGATTTTAACAGCTCCTGTTCAAAGCTCCAGAAGAGTTATAGATTATATAGCATAACCTAGAAAACTTCCATCTTCATCACTACAGCTGTGCTGAATTTTATATTTTTATCTTTCCTGTCAAGAGCTTTTAATTTCCAAAACATTTCTGTCATTACTGTGTTCCAATGTTATAAAAACTCAAAAGGAGGCAATTTAAAGAATTACTTCATTTGTAAATCAATTTGGGGATCCAGAGATATAGTATCATGGCTAAAGATGATGGCCTTGCGCGTGGTTGACTGGGGTTTGGCCGTTGGCACTCTGTAGGTTTCCCAAGCCTCATGGAAGTGACCACTGGAGGATAAGACCTGAGCACCACACGATGCATCCTCAACAAAAATCAATTTATAGGGGCAGAAGAAGTAGTGCGATGGCTAAGATATTTTTTGAAGCTGTCAGGCTAGGCTGATGCCTGGAATCCCATATTATTGACTAAACCCTTTTAGGAGTGATTCCTGAGTGCAAAGCCAGAGTAAGCCCTGGCATACTATATATATCTTTACAATAACACTTTAATTTTTTTCAGTGTTGCTACTTATTTAAATGACTGATTCTGTATTTACACTTCACACTTTAAATTAGCTTATCTGAAGTTAGCAGACCATAGTAACTTAGCAGTATTTAAAAAATGATCAATTGCTTTATTATTAGCTGAGTATGTATGATTATATAGAAAAAAACAAAAAGTATATAACTCTATTATTTGGTTTGCCAAAATAAGCAGTAAATTCCAAAATTTTAATTTCATTAATTTTTTCCATTTATTCTGATACACATATTATCATATTGATTCATTTTTCTTTTCCTCTAGAAAATTACTTAAACTTTGTTATCCTATAGTGAAGAAGTATATGCTTCACTATTTTAAGTGACTATTTTAAGTGATATCAAGTTTTTATCAGTATAATTTTTTTTGAAAACATTCCGCTTTGAAATAAAATTTATTTGATCTGTTTATATTCTGCTGCCTTCATGAAATTCAAGTCTATTTTGTGTGCGTATTTATTTTCTCTAGCTAACTATGACAAAAAGTACAGTGGTTGATGAAATACATCATAAGCTTAGTTTTGTTTTTTCTGTTACTATTTATACTAAATGTCCAGCACCTCCTATGATCCCCGAACTTCCCCTGTTAGAACCCAGGAAGAGTAAAGTTTTAGTAATAGTGCTTTCAGTTTGTCATCTGAATATTTAATACTTGTATTAGAATACTTTATTTTTTTTATCGCTGACCAGTACACAAAGGGAAACTAGATTGCTATCCAAGATGTCGCATTTATAAGTCTTTTTAAAAGTAGATGCTTTTTGATCCTTTCCCTAATAAATTTACTCTACATCTCAAAACTGAACATGTGCACCTAGTTATTCACCATTTCAGATTGAGAAACAATCTTCATGCATAAACATTGGTATAATTTCATTACTTAACAACTACAACTGTAACAGAGTGAGTTTAATCACTCTTGGCTGTGTAGGGCTGTACATTTCTCTGTAAATGAATGACTCCAGTCATAATTGTCTCTTCAGTGACAAGTTTATTAAGCTTACAATTTTATTGTATCTTAGTTCAAAGAATTATGGATTAGAGTTGTAGAATTTTATTTCTTTGTTGATATGTATATCTTTTTTATATATACATTTTCATTGAATCACTGTGAGAAACAGTAACATTCATGATTAAGTTTCAGTCATATAGTGTTTGGGCACCCATCCCTCCACCAATGTGCATTTTCCACTACCAATGTTCCCAGAATCCCTCTCAACATCCCCACTCCACCCCACCACTTTCCTCTTTGTCAGGTACCTTCCTTCTTACTTGATATATATCTTTGAAAAGTAAACAGGAGTGTTGAAATATGGTCAATGTACAATATAAAAACTCTTATATTACTGTAAACCCATATGTGGAATACATATGTGGATAAAAATCATACCACACAAACACAGAATAATGGCTTATGATTAAAATAAAATGTATTACAATATAGACAATTCAGAAATCAGCATATTTTCAAAATATGAACTATTTGTTAAGAACAGGCAACCTTCATAGTTCATTTTCTATATAGACAAAGTTACCTTTGTTTCTTAGGACCACAAATATAATACTGTTTGGATCCTTGATGTCTAGAAAATCAGGGCGGTACTTGTGGTTCAGAGCACCCCTGAGTTTATCAGTTGTAAGAAAACACGCAACCCGGAGATTCTTCTGGCACCGATTTATTCAGAGACTTTCTTATGCAAAACGGGAAAGAAGAGGAACGAGGGACGAACGAGGAGGAACCCCACACCTAGCTAGGCAGCTTCCCTCCTTTTTTATCCCTCGCTGTCTCCTTACGCCCAAGTGTCTGCAGTTGATAGGTTAGTCACAGCTTATGGGCGTGGCAAGACATCCTGTTTCCTTATTAGTTGTTTTCGAAGCACACAGGTGTTGATTACAAAGAATGCTACAAAGCATGGTCCCGTGGAGGCTCTCCACAGTTCCCCCTTTTTGTTTTAGAACAGCAAGTCTGCTTAGCGACCTCGGCCCCCTTGGCCTTACCCGTCATTGGGAGCCCTCTCGCTTGTAGGTCCCTGTCTTAGGTTGGTCCAAGGGTCAGGTGGGTATAATGCACCCTTTCAAACTCCTCAACTACAGGAGGTCCCCTGCAGTTAAGGGCTCTCAGCTGCATAATACCTTTGCTACATCCAGCTAGACCTGATTGTTCTAAGGGAGATTATTGTTTCAGTGTTGCAAGCCAAAGCTTGGGGGATTGCTGTGCCTCCAGGGCCGGGATACCTGCAAATATCATGCCTTTGTAAATAGTCGTACTTGCTGCATTTTAAATAGACACCAGGCAAAAACCAAAGCAGTGAGAAGCAATAAGGATAGTACTGCTCCCACCCCCACCCACTCTTTGATAAATGGAGGGGACTTTCTACTCTGGTTTTATCAAGATGGGTAAGGACAGGATTAAAGCAGGCCATGTTGTAGCAATGGCCCAGAAAGCTGCTTCTTCAGCTCACACTGACACAGGAACCAGGCTGAGCAGGAGCACCAGTTTGCACATCTTGGTCTACTGGAGGCGCGGTCTTCTGTGTCAGGTGTTCAGGAATTCACACTGGTTTTACCCTGTCCTGCGGAAAAACACAAACAAAACTCCTGGCCCAGGTTAACACAGGTTCCTTGATCTATCTTAGTAAGGTTGCCTCGGCAGTCCTAGGTACAGCACAGCTCACGCTTGAAAAAATACTCTAAAGTTACTAGAAGCCTCCACAACCGGGGCTTTTATCTCCATGCCTGTGAACAGAAAGAGAGAGAAGCTCCAAGACGAAAGGACATCCCAGAGATAAACGAGAAGGTGCTCCTGCCAAATCATTCCTTTCTTCAGGAACCTGTGAATTTCAAGGAAAGGGTAGAAGTATTATTAATTCAAAATATGGAGGCCCGGCATTGTCTGATCCACGACCTGAAAAATAAGAGTATAAGGAAAGGTCTTAATGTGACCTCATGAAATGTGTAAGGAGCTAGAGGCCTTTGCTCTAGGTCCTCTGACGCTGGCTCCTCCTCTTTCCTTGTGACTTCCAGCTGAGATCAGTTTGGTGATGAATCTAAGCTGCAATTTGAAGGATTGTGAATCTCTGGAGGTCTGAGATCCAAATCAGGTGGTTTAATTCTGCTTCTGATGAGACATAAAGGGATCCAAAGCTTCTTAGTGGGGTTATCATCTGTTGAAACAAAAGCATAACCTTTCCCTTGAATGAGTTTTCCTGCTACATTCAGTTGAGAAAATACCTCCTTTTTGTATTTGATTTAACATTCCATATATCCACTGAAAATGCAGAGGTGGTGGGCTTAAGGCCGCAGTGTTCTATACTGAAAAGGGGTTGTAGTAACTGTATCAGGGCAGGAAATAGGCTGTGCTTCCTGCCGTCCCTGGCTGCAGCGATTATATTGATTGGAGCTCTGAAACTCCACACTGGGGAAAGGGGCTGAAACTGGGAACATCTGCTGATTTTGTGAGGCCTGAGGCTGTCCCCCTTGCACGTTTCCCGAATTGGGGTTACCCACTGCATCAAAATTAAAGCGACAATCTCTGGCCCAATGATTTCCTCTCTTACACCGGGGACAGGGCCCGGGAGGTGCAAGTCTGGCTCTGCAGTCTCTGGCCCAGTGGTTTCCCTTCTTACACCTGGGACAGGGCCCAGGACGTGCTCTCATAGCACTGCTTGGGGGTGCTTTGCAATCTCTACGAAAGTGGCCTGGTTTTCCACAATTAAAACATCTTTTCTGAGCTTGTCTCTGTAAGGCATACGAGACACAGGCCTGTTTGAAACGACTGAGAGAATCCATCCTTAACCTTCGGAAAGATGGAGGCCACTGCCTCTCTGCCTTGACTGGGCGATTGGGAGCACGTCCCAAGCGGCCTGGAGGCCGATTGGTTGAATCACTCTCGGACTCAGAATATGAGAAGGCCGTAGCAGACCCATAATCTGCATCACCTTCATCTGATGCACTGGACGTGGAGCTATATTCATCAGTCTGAGAAACATTCAGACTATGACAACCTTTTTGAGGCTTAGGTGTGGGAGGAGCTGAGGCCCTATTATTCCTAGTGTTCTCCACATCAATTGCACTATTCAAAAACAGGAGAATAGAATTAACAATCTCCCATGTAGTCCAGAATTCCCCGGGGATCTCAGTCCTTTTCTTAGATGCCTTATAGACATTTTTTCTAACTTGTCTCCATATCTTGCTATCTAGAGTTCCTTCGTCTGGGAACCATGGGTTAACCTCATAAACTACCTTAAGGCAGGACCGGAGTTGGTCTCTGGAAATGTAGAGTTCCGGGTCTCCTATTCTGCGGGAGAGAGACTGAATCAAATTCATAAATGACTTGCCCTCTTCAGTCCGGCTCGAAAAAATGTAAAAGATTTTGAGAAGGCCCAGAATCTGCCCCATTTTAGTGGGGAATTGCTGTTCGGATTCTAATCCGCAACACACACACAAAAAATCCTGATCTCCCGCTCACCTTCTAGAGTGGGGCGCACCGAACGCTTATTCTTACCTTTAGTTGATAGTTCGGGCCCACCCAGGCACGCCAGCTGTAAGAAAACACGCAACCCGGAGATTCTTCTGGCACCGATTTATTCAGAGACCTTCTTATGCAAAACGGGAAAGAAGAGGAACGAGGGACGAACGAGGAGGAACCCCCACCTAGCTAGGCAGCTTCCCTCCTTTTTTACCCCTCGCTGCCTCCTTATGCCCAAGTGTCTGCAGCCGATAAGTTAGTCACAGCTTATGGGCGTGGCAAGACATCCTGTTTCCTTATTAGGAGTTGTTTTCGAAGCACACAGGTGTTGATTACAAAGAACGCTACAAAGCATGGTCCCGTGGAGGCTCTCCACAATCAGTGGTGCTTTGATGGGTATTTGCTCTCAGATATTGATTCCAGGTCTCAAATATACAAGACATATGCCCTGGGACCTGTACTATCTCTTTAGACCCTGGAATTATCTTACCAGAACATATAGTATTACCTAAAGTCATACTTTTTTGTAGCGAGAATAGTAAACCTTATTTGACTTATCAGTACTTATAGAATTTGAACTTTCCCAAAGTGAATAATTAATACATTTGTACAGAAGTTTGCAAGGTCAGACAATAAGTGTCTCCAGGTATATTTTCTTTAATGTATTTATTCTATTACTTATTGATGTTAGTTAGAATATTCTAGTAAACTTTATCTTTGCAGTCGACAAAAGAAACTCTCTGTAAACAACCTGAGGCTAAATAAAAAGATAACTAAGCAAAAGAAAAATGACCTCATTTATTCTTAGATTTTCTGCAACATCAGAAGTTGGATTTCATAATGGCTTATTGGGCCAGTCAATAGCTATGCTGGGTAATAGGTCAAGACAGAGCTTTATTTTCAGTAAGTCAGCCATTTGGAAGATAAGTTCATTTCCTCAAAGTTAGTATCTTGTTTCCATGATCACAAAAATAAAATTTTGATAGAAAAAAATGAGGGGTACACATTGTTAGAAAGGGTGGGTTGTAGGCCAGTGGGCACCATTATGATCAACAAATTTTCTCATCAGCTGTTCTACTGACACATACTTTATTACATCAACAATTAAAAATTTATAAGGATTAAACATGAGTTCTACTGTTTAAAAATATGTTTAATTTTTATATCATACTGAATTTTGTTTTTATACTTTTGGGTTTTTATATTATCAGGTTTGTCTGTCCCTATCCAGAAGAGCTAGTTGATTTTTCATTTTGAGTTCACCAATCAATTTACTTAGGGACAGATTCATTTCTATAAGGCAGGTTCCTAATCTATAAAATACAAAGTATTTCCAATGCATCATTGAAATGGCTATTTTATTTGCATCAAATGTAGACTTTTAATTTAATCATTTTAAATAAAAATAAATTGAATTGGTGACAGAGAGCCAGTACAGTGGGCAAGTTACTTTCCTGGCACATAGCCACCAATTTTGATCTCCAGAAACCAATAGTCCCCCCAATTCTGCCAAGAATGACTATTGAGCATAGAACTAAGAGTATAATTTGAGCGCCATTAGGTTTGATCCAAAAAACCAAACCAAAACTAACTAAAGTATATCTATATTTTTGAGTACAACCACCCATGCTGGGGCTATTCTGATTCTGCTCAGAAGTGACCATTACAGTGCTTAGAGAACAATATGGAGTGGTAGGAATTCCATCTGGGGTTGGCAGGGTTCCAGGTAAGCTCCTTAACTTTTGCATTAATCTATCCAGCCCATCATCATCTCTGTATTTTAAGTCACCAGTTCTTACCATTTTATTCACTATGAAGTGGTAATAGCTCTTATTTTTATATTTAATGATATATACCATCGTGATTTTGCTGAAGACAATTTGAAAGCAGTATTTGAAATGCAAGGACTTCTAAAGCATTCATGTTTAGAGAGAGTCAGTTGTCTCTTTACAGCATTGTCAATGAACTACTAATTATAGATTACATAAGTTAATTACTTTGATTCATGAATTAATTTGCATAGTTAGAGTTTTTACCTTTGGGTTTAAAATAATGTGTATATATGGGCTATTACTTAAGTATAAATTGCATATAGTTTGACTAATAAAGTTTGACAAGGAGAACTATTTTTTTCCATGCTCCAAATTATTTAATGACAAGTAGGAAACATATTTCTCAGTTACAAGAAATGTTTGAACAATTTTTACACAGAATATTAAAAATTCATTATTCTTTATTGGTATACATATGTGTTTTTTCCTCTGCTAATATATTATTTAAGGCTTTTTTTAGAGAGTTCCTGTTCCAAACTTTGTAAAATTTCGATTTACCACCCGTTTATTTGGCCATTTTTGCCTTATTTTCATTGATCTGATAAAATGATTTACTTCTGTTCTTTTCTCTTTCATTTCTTAGTATATTTTAAAAACATAATTGAAGGAAAACTTTTCAGATTTAATGATGTAGAAAATAAATAATGAATCTCAACATTCCCAATTTGATTTTATATTGAGAAACAAAACTGAAAGATGTTAGAAATAGATGTGGTTAACTCAATACCTCTAACCACAAACTACAATATCCAACAGGAGAGAAAACAAAAGGGAATGCCCTGCTGCAGAGGCAGGGTGGGGTGGTGGGGGTTAGGGTGGGGGTGGTGGGAGGGATACTGGGACCATTGGTGGAGGAGAATGGGCACTGGTGGAGGGATCACTCCACCAGTATGACTGAAATGTAAACCTGAAAGTTCATAAGTCTGTAACTGTACCTCATAGTGATTCACTAATAAAACAAATTTAAAAAATAAGAGAGCAAAAGTTGAATAGCAAAAAAATAATAATAAAAAATAAAATAGCTTAATATGAGTCTAACACCCAAGGGCAGTAGAGACAACGGCCAGGAGGCTTGCTCCATGCTTTGGAAGACTACTTCATGTGCTGGGGGAGAAGGCAGTTGGGATGGAGAAGGAACCACTAAGTCAGTGATCGTTGGAGGGATCACTCAGGATGAGAGATGTGTGTTGAAAGTAGACTGAGGCCCAAACATGATGGTCTCTCAGTATCTTTATTGCAAACCATGATGCCCAAAGTAGAGAGAGAATAAAGAGGAAGGTGCCTACTACAGAGGCAAGGGGTGGGATGAAGTGGGGGTGGTGGGTGGGATACTGGGGACATTGTTGGTGGAAAATGCACATTGATGGATGGATGGGTGTTTGATCATTGTATGACTGAAACTCAATCATGAAAGCTTTGTAACTGTATTCACAGTGATTCAATAAAAAACAAATAAATGAAACAAAAAGAACAACATAATAATAAAAGCAAAAAAATAGAAATAGATGTGGTTGTGGTCATGATACCAATTTATAATTACCCGATGCGATAGTTAATAGTCAACTACTACCGTCATGATTTTTCAAATATTTATATCTGTCTAGTTCTCTAAATTAAAAATTATAAATTACCAATATTCACGTGGAATTCCTGCTATATTAAAATAAGTTAATTTTCTACACTCTTCTTAAATTACCTTTGTATTGCCACACCTTCAGAGTAATTAATACTGATCATTTCGATCAATACTTTTTAATCTTTATTGTTCTAAGTCTGTATGTATACTTATTTTATAGATTTGCATTTTATGTTATATCTATCATGTTTGTCAAGCAAATTATTAGCATTTGTGCTCTTTTCCTCTTTAAAGATGCAAACTTAAGATTTTTACTTGATCTACGTAAGTTTTTCCACTGTAGTCCTTTTTTCTCCAGCATCATCATCTCTTTGGCCCTCTCCAACTTCTTAGTTTTTAGGCCACATCTGAGGACACTAGTGATTCCAACCAGATCACTACTCAGTGGGTCACTACTGGTGTTGCTTGGGGCGGAGAGGGAGGAGGGGGGAGGGCGGAAGGTCAATGAAGTGTGGGGATCTAACTGAGCATTCCTGCTGCAAAGCATGAACGCCAGCACACTGACTTTTCTCTCTGGCCCCTGTTCTCTGCTTATACTAAGTGGTCATGTTTCCATAATCTCTTCTGGTATGTGCTGGGTTCCACTGTTTTTGATGATCATGACAGTTTAAAGGAGTACTGGTCAGGGATTTCATGTCTTGCAATATTATATCAAAGGTGAGGATCACTGTCATCCCGCTGCTCATCGATTTGTTCGAGCAGGCACCAGTAATGTCTTTCATTGTGAGACTTATTGTTACTGTCTTTGGCATATCCAATATGCCACGGGTAGCTTGCCAGGCTCTGCCGTGCAGAGCGATAGCACAGCGGTCGGGCGTTCGCCTTTCACGCAGCCAACCCATCTTCGATTCCTTCGCCCCTCTTGGGGAGCCCAGCAAACTACCAGTATCTAGTCCACATGGCAGAGCCTGGCAATCATATCAAAGGTACATATAATATCTTAAAAAATTGATATTATAAACTGTAATTCAACTCAAATCCTATATAATTCAAATTCTGTCTACTCTCTTTCTAGAGTTTTAAGTTAAAAATACCATTTTAGCAAGTACATGCCTTTTTACTTGTCCCCCCCCACCATAGATCACAAGAATATATATCCTCAACAAATAAAAGAAAATTACACATAATAAATTATGAAAGATAAATTTTAGGAAAAACTATATATTCAAATACATGTTAAATATGTACCTAATAGTTGAGTGCTATTTCTCTAATGATAGAATTCTAGTTTAATATTATAATATTAGGGGACTGGGCTATACTACAGAAGGCTGGGCCTTGCCTTGCACATGACTAACCCAGGATCAATTCCTGGAACCTCACATGATCCCCAAGTACTGCCGGGAGTGATCCTGAGTGTAAAACCAGGAGTAACCCCTGAACACTGCTGTGTGTGTGGTTCCAGAATACAAAAAGGAAAGAAATGAAAGGAGAGGAGGGAGGGACAGCGGGAGGGAGGGAGGGAAGGAGAGAAGGAAGGAGGGAGGGAGGAAATGACAGAAGGAGGGAAGGAGGGAAAAAGGGAAGGACAGAAGTAGGGAGGGAGAGAAAGAAAGAAGGAGAGAAGGAGGGAGGGAGGGTGGAAGGAGGTAGAAAGGGAGGGAGGAAGGAGGGAAGGAAGGAAGGAAGGAAGGAAGGAAGGAAGGAAGGAAGGAAGGAAGGAAGGAAGGAAGGAAGGAAGGAAGGAAGGAAGGAAGGAAGGAAGGAAGAGCCACTTGATTTTTTAAAATAGAAACTTATCTTTTAGCATCTAATATTGATTTGATGATGAAACAATCAGTTTTCTTTTTTCTTTATTCATTTGTTTATTTAATATAAATAAATAAAAATAATATAGTAAGTAATACTTATTTGCTATATTTATGAAGCAACCTTCAGAAATATTTTCTTTAAGATTAATTCTTAGATTTTTCAGACTATGCATTCTCGGCTACTGCGCTACTAACATAGCATGAATAAATTGTAAGCAACTGGTTTTGTGCTGAGTTACACTGAACTTATTCAGAATTTTTTATGAAGTTTATATAATATTATTATTTTTTTTCTTTTTGTCTCACACCCGGCGTTGCCCAGGGTACGTCTGGCTCATGAACTCAGGAAATACTCCTGGCTGTGCTTGGGGGACCATATGAGTTGCTGGGGATCAAACCCGAGTTGGCCATGTGCAAGGCAAATGCCCTACCTGCTATGCTATTGTTCCAGCCCCTATATCATATTATTTTTTTTAATATTTTCAATATACTTGAAAGTTTTCTTAAATTTTAGACCATACACAAATTCATCATACAAGCTGATTTTGACTTATGAAGTTTCTGACTCCTCTTTGAAAATATTTTAATGACTTTTTTCATGGCCACAGTTAGCAAATTTCACCACATCATGTCAGTAAGTCTCTCCATTTAGCTTATTTTCATTTTTACTAGAGGGCATTACTAAAATAATAATTAGAGACCTAGACAAATGCAGCGCCATTTACTTGTTTTATTGAGACATAGCATATGGAGGGCACTGGCACAGATGTTCAAGATTGCTTTTTAGACTTAACTAAATTAACATTTTTTACTTCATATTCCATAGCATGTTTCAACACAAAAGCACTCAGGTCTTGAGTTCCACCTTCATTCGAGGTTCATATTTAAATTTGAATTCAGTTTATCCTATCACTTTAATCTTTTAATTCATTCCATATACCTCTCATCTTTCTCAGGTGAATGCTCAGTTTTAATGATAAAACAGCATACAATAAATGAACTTTAGTTTCTTATTTTTGCTATATTTAGTTTACTTTTGTGGCGCTTTCATAAATGTATTTCAATAGAGTTATAGACATAATAACATATAACATATATGTATAACATACCTATGCCATATGTTATATATCATATAACATATATCATATAACAAAAGTGTAGGAATTTAAGGAATTATAGCTTCACTTATATGATGAGGATGATGCCTTCAGAGAAAGTTACACGTATATAAGAACTATTTAAGATTTTTTTATTTATTTGTTTGGGGGCCACACCTGAAAGTGCTCAGGCTTATTCCTGATTCTATGCTTATAGATCATCCTGGTGGGGAACCGGGGCAATTTGGGTGCTGGGGATTGAACCCAGGTGAACACTTGCCAGGTAACTGCCCTACGGAATATACTATCTCTCTAGCGCCAACAGCCTTTATCTTGTCTTCAGATCCCTATTCATGAAATAAATCTTTTAGCAGACACATATTTGGCTTATTTTTGCTCCCCTACAAATAAAGAGATGATGTACTTGAAATTTGGACATTTACGATAATGCAAATGAATGTAAACCTACTCACTTACAAAAAGTTTTTGTCAATAATAAATTTCTGCTTCATTGAATACTGAAAATAAATCCCCCAAAACATAGAGAAATAATTGTACGCTATTTGCATTATTTATTTATCAAAATTTATAATAGGGATCAGACACTAGACAGAGAGTTTTTATTTATTTCTGCTAAAAGTTAGCAGAAGCATGGTTCAATAGTTCATGTGCTCATTTAATAGATTTATGGTCAAATATGTCTTAATTAAAGATAGGGTAGAAAATTGTTTTTCTGGCACTGACACAGACATCTTAAAATTCTTTACACTGACTGCAAAAACAAAAATATTGTACCTCTACAGAATTGACAGAAAAATCTTATTAAACTCTTGGAATCTTATAAATATATATGTATATAGAATTATTTTTTTAAAAAATAATTATTGGGGGCTGGAGCAATAGCACAGCGGGTTGCACGCGGCCAACCCGGGTTTGATTCCCAGCATCCCATATTGTCCCCTGAGCACCGCCAGGGGTAATTTCTGAGTACACACCCAGGAGTAACCCCTGTGCAGCATCAGGCGTGATCCCCCAAAAATAATAAAAAAAACCCTTATTGATTTACTCAGAAAACCGAAGTTCTTTTACAGTGGTATATGTGTCAAACTAAATAATAAGAGAAATGTCTTAACATATCTTTTTGATGCAGAAACAGGAGTTGCTTCAAAAAGAAACGAATCAATTTTCCAGGTATAAATGGTGACTGAAAGAAAGGGCCACATTTTATAAGTAACTAAGTATTCTAGGAAGGAAATAACTAAATTTTTGTAAAATAGGGCAAAAAAAAAACATAGCAAGTCAGTTGTGATCATGCTTAGAGTTCAGATCTTTGCATTAGATGACCAGAATTAGTATAAGGTTAGTTTGGTTTTTAACTAAGAAGCTTCCTAATTTCCTTGATCATGTTACTAGAAATTGTTTATCCTATGGTACTTCAACTTTAAAATAGATACAGCTGTAAATTCTCAATTAGTATTAAGTAATTTTGTTATGACAAATTACAGCTAATAGAAACAAGGTATAAACTTGCTCAAAAGTGACATACTGAATAGCTTATTTACTATTAACTCCCCATAGTGATTTTTTCTTTTTCTTTTGAAAATTGTGCCCCACATCACAGTTTTGGAAGGGTTAGTATATGAAATTATTTTGTTCAAATGCTTTCAAGCTGCTACTGTAGAGAGACGAATAATTTAAAAATTAACTTTGCCAGTTGGAAATTCTTAGAAAATAATGCTGCCTCTATGTCCCCTCCTGAAATTTAAACCATGTGAACCTTATAAATAGTTAATTTTTTATTTCCTTAGCTTAGATCATCACTGTTGAAGTTTCAGTTTAAATAACAGTTGAGTTAATTCATGCCTATTAGTGGCATATGTTGGATATCTGTAACTTTAATTTTTGGATTATGGTATCTCTTCCTCTGATAATGCTTCAGAATCCTATAGAAGACTGCTTTAGGTAATCATACTTATTTAGTTCTCAGCTAAACATTAGCAACAATATTTGTTTCATTTTTTTCTATTACAAAATTGTCAAGAGCAAAATGTGTTCTTTAACAGATCAGGTGATAAATGACATTTAATATTCATTAAAAAGTTAACTTTAGGAGCCAGGGTGATAGCACAGCGTCTAGGGCATTTACTTTGCATGTGGCTGACCTGGATTTCATCCCTTGCCCCCCATATGGTCCTCCATTCCCACCAGGACTGATCCCTGAGCACAAAGCCAGGAGTAAGTCCTCAGCATGATAGGCAGTGGTCCCTCCTGAAAAAAATAAAGTTAAATTTGTCTAAGTATTTTACTTAAAATTTACAAAATGGTATTTTTAGGAGTTATATTTTTTCAAGTGTGAACTTGTGAAAATAACTTCTTGGAGGTGTATATAAATCCATGATAAATGGCAAATCATAATGACATTCAAAATAAATAACTTGAAATTGATATGTATAGTATCTTGTTTCTTTCCTAAGTGAATTAGACACTGAAAAAATATTTGCTGCATTTTGGCTATGACTGTGTCACCAATTTATGAATTTTTAAATTAAAATTGGAAAGCTTTGTATCTGAGAAAATAACAATTTATAAATTGATAAATACATATTTAGGTCAACCTTCAAGCTTTTGTACTTGGTTTTGATATGAACTACCTTGCAATAAGAAAAATTGTGAGTACATCCTTCTTATCTGTGACTGAAACAAATTTTCTAATGATTTTGTATTTACTTTTAAAATTGAAATATGGCCAAATATTTATGGCTTAGTCTAAAACTTAAATATAAGGGTTGTGCATGCAAATACTGCTAGGTCTATCAATGTAGCAGAAAAGTAAAGCTTTGTACTAATATTAACTTCAAGACTCTTATTCTCTCACTAATATCAACTGATTCCTAGACATTCTTGAGGGATATGTATGTACAGAAAAATGGCTTATTCAATTTATCCTGCTTCATATATTCTCCAGAAATTAGATTTAGTTAGTTTAGCAGTTTCAATGTGAACAGTAATTCAAATTGATGAGAAAAAAGTACTGATCTCCAAATGAAAGCTGCTTTCCTATCATTATAGAACTTTATAATATAAGCTGGGCACTAGATAAGAAATAACTGAAAATAATGGCATACTACATGGTTTTGTTCCTTATTTGATCATAGACCAAAACTTTAAAACGTGCATGGATATAGCCATCTCAAAAATGTCTTCCCAAATTAAGATTTTGAACTAACTGGTTAGGTTTAATTTTGAGCAGATTTTCAAATCTTTCTGTATTTATGATGAGGTTATATTCTCGTAAAATCCATTATAACTTGAAAATACTGACAGGAATTATGGCTGAGTCACAGTACCTGGCATCATAAAAGAGGTATTTAACCCCAAATTATACTTAATTGAATCTATCTTATATCATCATAATAGAAAATTATTGTCAAAATATATTTTATTAGTTATCAACTGATGTCTTAGTTGGGTTAGAACTGTGCTTTAACATTTTCAGTTAAGTGAGTTGTTTGTTGTCCAATAAGTCACTCTTCTCTTGTCTTAAAGTCTATACTTTTCTTTCCTGTCACAACCATGTTCTCACTTTCTCTACATTGGTGACTTCCAAGTTTGACCATTATAAATAAAGATGATATAAACTGAAGCAATAGCATAGTGGGTAGGGCGTTTGCCTTGCATGCCGACCCGGGTTTGATTTCTTGTCCCTCTCGGAGAGCCCAACAAGCTACCGAATGTATCCTGCTTGCAGAGTCTGGCAAGATCCCCCAGGCATATTCTATATGCCAAAAACAGTAACAAGAAATCTCACAATGGAGACATTACTGGTGCCCACTGGAGCAAATCCATGAACAACAGCATGACAGTGATACAGTGATCAAAGAATATGACTCTGTAGGATTATGTAGTGATTTCATTATTAGTTTTAGAAGAAATTTTCAGTATTCTTTTAGTCAGTCTTATGGTTATATGTTACCATTATTAATAACTATTTTGCTACTGTACATTATTTAACATTTTTAATTGAGATAACAATGTTTTACAAGATTATATGTTTTAGATATATAGCTTCACACTTCTCCAAAATTTAGGTTTCACAGTGCACCCACTAATAGTATACCAATGTGGTTTCAACATATTTCAATTTAGCTATCCTCACAACTCTTTAGCAACCTCAGATCTATGGTTGTGATCTTGGGTTTGTTTTTAGTTGGTTTTATCTGTTTTCTTATTTTGCTTCTTTATTTACCACATGTGGGTGAGCTCATAAGATCCAGAATGTGTCCTTCTACCTCTGAAACTTCAATTAGGATGTGCTCAGACTCATGAATATCATGGTATAGAAAAAGAAAGAAAATTCTTTTTATTTCTAACTAGTATTTCATTGTTTAAATCTCATTTCATTTAAGAACGTATCTGTCCTGGGGTGGGGGGAGACGGGACTGGGAAGGGGGGGTGGGATGTTGGGTTTACTGGTGGTGGAGAATGGGTACTGGTGAAGGGATGGGTTATCAAACTTTGTAAGGGAGAAACATGAGCACAAAAATGTATAAATCTGTAACTGTACCCTCATGTTGACTCACTAATTAAAAATAAACTATTAATAAAAAAAAAATCCAGTTTCATAATTTTGAAAATAATTTATCAAATAGACTGTTTTTAAGAACTCTCCCATTCAATGCCAAATATTTTTTTCCTTTCTGAAATTTTTAGTTGCATTTTAAGCTTTTTATTCTGTAAAATATTTCAGAGATATTAGAATGGTTGATGACTTTGTTTCTTCAAAGTCCTTAATTGTTATAAAATAAATAGCAAAAAAATGAAAAAAAAAAAAAAAAAAAGAACGTATCTGTCCTAAAGCATTTGAACTGTTTTCTGATATTGGTTGTCATTAGTAGCTATTGTTAATAAAGATTAGTGTATATTTATCTTTTTATTTTTTAAAAATTAAAAAAAAATAATTTATTTTTTATTGAATCACCATGTGGAAAGTTACAAAGCTTTCAGGTTTAAGTCTCAGTTATACAATGCTCGAACGCCTATCCCTTCACCAGTGCACATATTCCACCACCAAGAATCACAGTATTTATCTTTTTAAACAAGTGCTTTGTATTTTTGAGCTAGATACATAGTTCGCTAAGATTATGTTCTATAGTTATTTTCAGTTTTAAAAGAAGTCTTCACATTGTTTTCAGGAAACATGCAACCAGTAGTCTTTCCCAATAAAATATTATTTTTTTTTGAGAGGTGAATGTCTTAACATCCAAGTTTTATTTTTTTAATGATGGTAAGAAAATTGGCTAGTGACATGCAGAGAAATGAAATGGGATATCCACTTTATAACATTCAACAAGGTTAAATAAATATGTATTACAAACTTAGATATCAAACACATCCTCAAAAAATGTTGGAAATGTATTTTTTAAAAGCTAAGAGTTTTTTTTTTTATGACCCAGTGTCTCCACTTTTGGCATTTATCCCTGTAGTACAAAAATAATAAACTAAAAAGATATGTACAAACTCATGTTCATTGCAGTGCTTAGTACAATACACAGGCTATAGAAACAATCTATGTACCTAATGATGGGCAAATAGCTAAAAAAAATGCGTGATATGTAAGTACAAAATTACATATAGTATATGTAATAGAAAAATGCCATTTCAAAAATTATGAAATCATGTAGTTTGTCTGTGTTGAGCTAAAGGACATCCTGTTGAGTGAAAATAGGGGGAGAAAGACAGAAAGTAGATAATCTCATGAATCCTTTTCTTTGTGAAAACAAAATAAGGAAGTTCGTAATTGTGTAAAAATACAAAAAGAAAAAGAAATGGCGCACAGGCGGTGAGGCAGGCGAAGGAAGGAAGAAGGCCAAACTGGTTGCTCGATCGGTTTATTTCATGTCCATCTCCATTCTCATCTGATTCTCCTCCTGCTTCTTTCTCCCCATCCTACTTCATTCTCTCTCTCTCTCTGCCATTCTCCCGGCTCTCGGTCTCTCTCTCGATCTGTGGATCTGGCCCCCGTGGATCTGGCCCCCGTGGATCTCGCCTCCGACCCACTCTTACAGCCTAGTTAAATCTCCACAGCATGAGGGGGTTGGGGCATACACATAGGTGTGGTCAGCAATAGGGTAAGGTTCTTTTCCCTCAGGGAATGCTTCTCCTAGGACTTAATTCTCTATCAGCAGGAGGATCCACCCAAGGGCGGAGTCCCATGAATGTGTTTCTCTTCTCCTCAGCCAGCAAACATATAAGAATTCATAATATTAATCATTCTGTATGGACACAATAAGAGATGCATTAAAGCTTATAGAATTGCTCTCCTGGGGCCATCTCAATCTCAGACTACAGTGCTCAGGCCAGATCAGTCTTTCCTATCCCTGCAGGGTCCCAGTCTCATAATTACTATTGGATCATGACAGCATTTGTCTATGATCAAGCTCTTAACTTATAGTTAAGAATTAGGCACTTTGGCCAGGCCCATCTCGATGCCAGGGTAGCACATAACTCACCGCTTGCCCTGGATCCTTCCCGTCCCATGTCGGGGACCCTACTTTGGGGTGCTAGGAACTGAGGGCAACTGAGGCTTAAGTGGAGAAAGCAGATGCCCAGAAGGGAATAATATTCGAGGCCAATTAAGTCTTAAGTTATAAAAACATAATATTGTCTTCTTGTGTCTATACAAAAAAGACATAGCTTTAAAGTAAATTATTCAAAAGGCATAAAGAGGAGAGAAAGGCAATGTTATAATATTCAGTGTCCTAGGAAGTTCTGACCTTACCAATTAACAGAGTTTGATTAAGGGAAGAGCAGATAAACTGGTAGAAATGGTTACAGATAAACAAAGGAATGGGAGTGACACGGGAGCACTTTGATGGGTGTGACTTATAAACCTAAGCTCCTAGTGGCAAGGGGGAAAGGACAAACCAATGATATCCAACACGTAATAATATTTGGTTTAATAAAAACATGACATTGAATCATAAACAGAACTTTCGGGGTAGGAAGTGAGCGCTATGTGACACAAGGGAAATTGGTGGGGGTTATTGGACACACTGGTGGTAGTGAGGTGAGGTTACTGATTATAGATGTCAACACTACTGTCAGCACATTACCTAAACTCTAATACTTTTTCAAAATCATCTAGCAAAAATAAAAAATAACATCGAAGAAAGCAACAACATACTCTATGTTATTGGTATTTGTGGTGTCTTGGCTACCCAGGATCATGTATGATTCCTATAAATGATGTGAAGTTTGTTCAATTTTCTTGAAGTGTGTCATTGGGATTTAAAATGGGATTATGGGGCCAGAGAGATATTACAGCAGATAAGGCCTTTACTTTGCAAACTGCTAACCTGGGTTCAACCCCAAACACCTCCAGGAACTAAAGCCACTTAGACCTGGTTTCTATTTGGGACAATAACTGTCTTGCTTACAACTGGTCTGTTCAGATTTTATATTTTCTGTTTATTCAGTATTTGGAGGATGTAAGATTCTAAGAATTTGTCCATTTCTTTCAGATATTGTAACTTGGTATAAAGAGTTAGCAGTAGTCTTGAATAATCCTTTGTGTTTCTTTGGTATCTGTTGTAATGTCTTCCCTTTCATTTTTATCTTATTTATTAGGCTTTTGTTTCTTCTTGTATTTGTGAACAGAGCTAACATTTGTGTCATTTTTATTCATTCTTTGGAAAAGCAAACTCCTGGTTTTATTTATTTAAACTTCTGTTCTTTTGATTCTTTTGTGAATTATGTCTTATTTTTGCACTACATTTTATTATTTCCTGTTCTTTCTGATTTTAGATTTTATTTGTTCTTTTTCCACTCTCTTTGGTGTGCTATTAGATTGTTCATTTCACATTTTTTCTTCTTTTGATGTGAGCTTGTACTTGCTATGAACTTTCTTTAGCAGGACTTTTGAAGTTTCCTATGTGTTTCTGAATCTTGTGTCTTAATTTTTACTTTTTTCAAATCCTTGCCATAATTTGGAATTTTCATCATTCAAGATTTTGGTAATTCTAATAGATTTGTAATCAGCAGTCCTTATTGTTTTAGCTTAAATTTGCCTAATGACATAGGAAGTGGTTACCAGTTTTATATGTTCATTTGTATCATTGTACTTTTTTTGGTAAGGAGTTTGTTGAGAGCTTTGGTCTTGTTTATTCCCAGCCCCTTGGGATGAGATTGACTTTGGGTTATACCCTATAGTGGTAAGTGCTTATCCTACTAGTGCGCTCAGGGACCACTCCTGGTAGGGCATAGAGGGATCTTATAGGGTACTCAGAAATGATGCTAAATATTCAGTGTGCAAAATCATCACCATTTCAAGGATCACACATGTGAAGCCTGTGCTCTATTTTTTAAGCTATCTCTCAGTCCCTCACTTCTGTAATAGTCTTTGTTCTCTCAGTTGAATTTGTTTTTAGGAATATTTTTTACATGTAAGAGGAATTATAAAACTTTCGTTTACTGTTATGTTTTAGTCGTTAATCAAAGTAGGTTGAATAGCAGTTCTTCATCAGATATGGGATGGTGGTGGTAACTTTTTTCAAAACATATGCTTTGCCATTTTATGATTTTTTATTTACATGTGCTTTGTCTTTTTGTGATTTTTTAATTTATACTTTAGATGATATCTTTACAATAGTGTATGTATGTAAGGGCAGTGTGGCAGGGGGCTAAAAGTTACATTGCATATAAAATTAGTAAATAAAGCTGTATCACATATATTTAATCAATATGTTCTTAAACTTAATAGTGGTATGAGATGCTTTAAAAACTAATATTTATATATTTATAAAACCTGGGTATGTGGGACTGTGACTGAAATCTCCAAGCTTGCTCTGAGTGGGAATGGGCCTCCATGTCCCATCTCCCAAATTACCAGTAGCTTGGTAGTCATGCCCACAAACTGCTCCTGGCTCCATATAATCTCATCAATGGCCATGATCCAGAGACTCACACATAAAGCTCCCAGAAGAGAGCAACACACAGCCAAGATGCCTCCAGACCCCAAAACAAGCTGTGTTCACCAGGGCAACTCTATGGTGGGAGGGGCACAGGTGAGTTTCCCTCCCCAAACCGACAGAGTTCTGGCATCAGAAAATCTCCAGAGCGCAATTGCTGCCATGTTCACGGCTGCTCTCCACAGACTTAACAAGCCTCACCCTTAGTGAATCTGCTGTATAATCATTTTAAATTTTATAATTCCTGGAGCGCCACCACAAATGTGGGTGAGCAACCTCTCATACTCTACACTACTGATGTACCAATAGTAGCACACAGAATAAAGTAATAGTAATCTCTTATACAAGGGCTTAATGGCTCCAGGATGAAATACAAAAATCTTCATGTACTTTCCTTTATTCATAAAAAGCAATACAAAATTATTTTAGTTCTGCTTCGGGGAGTATGGCTTTAGATTTGGGGTTGAAACATTTGAAATATGGTGGTGGGAAAGTGCAATGCTGGTGGGATTTAATTAAATATAACTAAGTTTAAAACAATATTAAATGTAATGAGTTATTGTAAGCAACTTTATAAAAATAAAATTTAAAACCTAATATATATGTACATATATATATAACCTAATATATAACCCTGTAAGTGCCTCCAATCATTTGGAAAGACGAGTAAGGAGAGGTTGCTAAAATCTCAGGGCTGAGTGTAATAGAGATGTTACTGGTGCCCACTCGAGTAAATTGATGAACAACAGTGATCCAATGATATATGTACACATACAAATATACATATATATGAGTTAATATTTTCCATTTGGCTAATCAGCAATGTCAGAGCACTTGCCTGGATTTTTTACAAGATGTTTTTGTGTATTACTTGAAAAAACAACATTTATTACACTAAAACATTTATGGATAATAGTTAACATAATGTGCACTATTTCTTGCACCTACGTTTTAACAGTATAAATTTACTTTGAAATAAATACTTCCCTGATTTGTTTATTTTCTTGTTTTGAAATTAGCATTCTAGTCATGAATATACAATTAGCTGACTTTGAAGGTTTTTCACAGTTTCAAATGATTACATTTTTATGTGTGTACACATATATCTTATATATTGCATACACATATGTTTAATGCATGTAAATATATGTATATATGTTGCTTCAATTTATATATGTATATACAATATCAAGATGTATATATGCATATATATGCATTCTAAATATGTGTATCCATATATATTAATATGTGTATGTTCACCAATAGAAAAGCTCATAAATTTAATGAATGAAATAGAATGTTTATTATGATTTTGATATGTATGTAGAGTATCCATTCACAACTAGAAGGTAAGAGATCCACTCAACACCTATGATACAGTAGGTATCAAAATGTAAAGACTAAGTTTTTGTTAATCTAAGTTGGTCCATTAAATTTTATCTACATTCTATCCTCTTGATGATAAAGCATTCTTAAACAGAAGCACTCTGTTAATAAATAGACAAGAAGTCTGTTAAACATTTTATGATTTAGGTTAAATACATGTAGGCGTTATTTCTTAAATATTTTATGTGGTTATCCTTTTTGACTATTTGAAAAATGGTAAAGTGTAACTAGAGAGATATATACAGTAGGCAGAATGCTTGCTTGAGCCCAGATTGGTCCCCAAAAACCCAAATGTTCCTGTAAGTCCTGACAGGAGTGATTGCTGAGTGCAGAGCCAGGAGTAAGCCCTGAGTACTAATAGTTGTGGACCATAAACCAATATGTATGTAGTTTTTACTAATATGTATATTAGAGTATATCTTAAATGTCTATTATAAATAAAACATTTTAACTGACTTATCTCATAATGCTTCTCAGTTATAAATTTTTTATAATTATAATTTTCAGAGACTCTTCCAGGCAGAGTTTCCTACCCCCATTCCTGGCTGTCTTCACCAGGGCCTCTCAGAGTGGGGTGGGTAGAGTATCCCTCCTTTCCCCGAGCAGAGCCCCAGCAGCCAAAGATCTCTGGAACCCAGCCACTGCCTTGCTCAGAGCCATTTTCCACATGCTCAGACGAGCCTCACCTATGAAGGGAACGGCAGAGAAACCCAGGTGTGCGGGACCTGGGCTGAGATCTCCAAGCCTCCTCAGATCAGGACTGGGCCTCCTCTACCCAGATACCTCATTTTTCAGTAGCTAGGCAGTCACACACACAAGCTGCCCCGAGCACAGTGTAATCCCATCAACGGCCAAGATCCAGAGACTATAAAACAGAGATCCTGGAAGCGCGAAGCTGCGTTTGCGGCCACACAACCTCTTATTGTCTAGTTCTCCATCTCAGAGAATTCAGGCAAGCTAACAAAAGTATCCTGCCCACATGGCAGAGCCTGGCAAGCTCCCTGTGTGTATTCGATATGCCAAAAACAATAACAATGCTGGGTCTCATTCCACTGACCCTGAAAGAGCCTCTAATGTGGCAACTTTTGGAAAGATGAGTAAAGAGAGGCTGCTAAAATCTTAGGGCTAGAACGAATGGAGATGTTACTGGCACTGCTCGAACAAATCAATGAACAATGGGATAACAGTGATATAGTGATAATTTTCAGATAATTTTCAAGGAATAATTTTGTTTCAGAAGGTTGTACTGAGTGCCATTCTGTGAAATTCCAGATCTTGTCAATTCTTCAGAATCTAATATATCTTGGGAGATATTTTCTTTTTCTGAAGTCTGGAATATTATGCTAAAAGTCTGCAGTATCTTTTTATCAAAGCAATAATACTATTTCTCATCACAAAATACCTGGCTGATAATTATTTTTAGTACAAATTAATTTCAAATATGACCACATATTACTGAATGGTTAATCATTTAATTTACCATAAGATGTTTTAAATAGAAAAATATATTAATCTATTTTCAGTTCTAAGTTTTACATAGAAATTAATCAGACTGTTGAAACTGATGTTAGACTTATACCAATACATATATATATATAACTATATATATACCTATGACACATACCTATAGATAGAAATAGACTTTTAAGGGGTTGGAGAAATAGCACAGAGGGTAGGGCTTTGCATGCAGTGATCTGGGTTCGATTCCCAGCATCCCATATGGTCCCCTGAGCACCTCCAGGAGTAATTCCTGAGTGTAGAGTCAGAAGTAACCCCTGTGCAATGCCAGGTGTGACCCAAAAAGCAAAAAAGAAAAAGAAAGAAACTTTTAGAATGCTGTATATATAATTTTGTAACAAAATTGGATGATCCCACTTATAATAATCAAAACTTTATAAATATATAATTTAAATGATTTCTTTTATATTTGTATATATAATTAGATATAGATAAGTATATATAGATTTTGATCTATAAGAACTTTTACTGTGCAATGGTTATCAAATATTTGAGCACTTCTCTCCCACTTTTAGGAATATTAAATACATTTATTTAAAATATTGAGTTTGGATATTACCTCTTTACAAAGACTAAAATACAAACATATAGACATCTACTCATATACATAAATATTTCTCCTTTCTCATATACCCTTGATAATAAAATTTTAAATTTATTTTTAGATAAATAAAATAGGTCTGTGAAGATAGTGAATTTATCTTTTTTTGTTTTTATTGTTTGCTATGCTTCTATGCCCAGAATGAAGCTAGACAAGTAGTAGCCGATAAAGCTGTTTAAAAAATAAGTGAATAAATGTCAATTGACTTTCTTCTTCTTCTTCTTTTTTTTTTTTTGCTTTTTTTTTATCACACCCGGCAATGCTCAGGAGTTACTCCTGGCTTTGCACTCGGGAATTACTCCTGGCGGTGCTTGGGAGACCATATGGGATGCTGGGAATCGAACCCGGGTCGGCCACGTGCAAGGCAAATGCCCTACCCGCTTTGCTTTCTCTCCAGCCCCTGACTTTACTCTTTTGTGGGGATGGGTGGATGGTATATCCTGTGGTGTTCTGGGTTTAGTCCTGCCTCTAAAATCAGGAATCACTCCTGGCAGGACTCTGGAAAACATGTCTCACCAGGAATGAAACCCAGGTTCGCTGGGGACAAGGCAAACACTTGACCTGCTGTATCTCTATAGATCTGACGTTGCGTTATTAGGATGGTGATAATAATAGAAAGCATTTGTCTTAGTTTATTTGGAATGCTATAGCAACACAGATTAAGTCATTTACAAATAAGATACATTCATTTCTCACACTTTTAGGTGCTGTGATTTTAAGATCAGGTTCAGCACGTTAGAATGAAGACCTTCTACTAGGTTGCTTTCTTCCCGTTTTCACACACCGTGAGTGTGATGGGAGCTCTGTTTTTCTTGTAGAAACAGTAATCCCATCCCTGAGTGCACCATCCTCAGAAACTAATAAGCTCCACAAAGCCTGATATATGAAACTATTACCCAGCACTCATGTTTTTAATGCATGAATTCGAAGGGATAAAAACTGTTATATTGCAGCATGATTGATATGACTAATCAATATTTTAAACTTCTGCTGGATACTCTGGGAGAGGTTGTGCAACAATATGTGCATGAAACTATTAATAATAGTATTCTAAATAAATACCTCGATAAGAAAATTTGGGGAGAATAATTTTAGAGTACTATCAAAATACAGACTACATGAGTTAAATAATGTAAATCTTTTTTTGTCTCATAAATCCTCAATGTATCATATACTAATGATATTCATATTGTCATTTATAATAATCACTGTGATGATTATAAATATAATTATAAATATTCTTTCTGTCCATCATTATAATCCATGAACGATTTTTCTGTCTGAAGGTATATCTTTTTGTATTTAAATTTTCACGCCATTAACCTAGTTAGATTTGCTGTATATTTTTTGTTATTATTGACTAAATCTTATAGCAGGAGTAGGTTTACCTGAGGACAAACTATTTGTAATGTCAATAAAGTTGGATTTTCCTCCAATGGTAGTAAAATTTTTATTAAAGTCTTCTTTATTTAAATTAAAGATTCACTTAATTATATATTTAATTCTTATGGAAATTATAATAGTCACAATTTTAAAAACATCCTTAAAGATTCATGTGTGAATATCTAAACTTATTTTATGCAATAATTTTTCTTTCATTTTATCAACCTTATGCCTAAAGTTATTCTTTCAATATTTACTTTCTTTTTTTTCACACCTAGCAATGCACAGGGGTTACTCCTGGCTCATGCACTCAGGATTTACTCCTGGCGGTGCTCAGGGAACCATTTGGGATGCTGAGAACCGAACCCAGATCAGCTTTGTGCAAAGCAAACGCCCTACCCGCTGTGCTATTACTCCAGCCCTGATATTTACTTTCTTAAAGATAGTTTCTTCCTTTGTTCTACTTCCTTATACATTTACATGCCACATATTTTGATCTCAAACTCCTTTTTCACATTTTTTTTTCTTTCTGTGTCACACCCGGTGGTGTCAGGGGTTACTCCTGGCTCACACACTCAGGAATCACTGTTGGCAGTGCTCAGGGGACCATATGGGATGCTGGGAATCCAACCTGGATCAGCCGCGTGCAAGGTAAACGTACTAGCCTCTGTGCTATCACTCCAGCCCCCTTTTTTCACATTTTTATGTTTGTAATTCTTTCCAAATCGCCTAATCCCCATGCTTCCTCTCATTCTTTATGGTATATGTATAGGAATGCTTTTATCTATCAGACATTTTAGGTTCAGCCTCAAAGAAGTATTGAATAGCCTAGACCTACAAAAGCAGATAAGCCATTTACATTGGTTATGAGAATGAAAATAACATTTAATATTTGTAATTATAAATATATACAAAATATAGTGTTTTCTAGTTTATTAGTTGCAGCTCAATTTTCTCTTATAGTAATCCATAAATATGAGAGAAAAGAGAGAAAAGATAGAGTTTAATGATTACCAAGGTCAACAGCAAATATAAGATTACCTAAGAAGAGGTTGTGAAGCATCTACATCTAGTAGATCCATGATATAGTTGTAAATGAATAACACATTGCTTAATCTCTCTTTGACAAGCCACAATCAACACCCAGGTCTGAAATATTCAGTGAAGAGCCAAGAAAATGGTCCCTACATTTTAAGTTGAGTGCACTTATATGATAGAATTGGTAATAACTTTTGGCTCATTAAAGAAATCTTAATATAGCCAAGGAATGATACAACTTGAATGATATTAGACCAAGTAATAGCTGAAAAATAGTAATAGAAGAAATTCTTGTTTCATCAATTAAAACTAAATAAAACATGTACTCTACATTACCAAGAACAAAAAGTGCTAATTAAATCATATTTATAATTTATTTATTGTATATGCCATGTGCCATGTATTTGATAGTCTAGTTAGGTAATTTAATTATTTTGCAAAATTGGGCACAATTAAACATGACTAAACTGAGATGTAATGAACCTATATTAATTTTGTAAGGTCAAGTAGAAGGTGAGAACTATTATATTTCAGATTATATTTCTACATCCAAATCCTGTGTTTTATTCTGTGTCACATTAAAATGATAAATATTTATTTTCTTAATTTATTCACTGCATGTTCTTTTTTTCTCAGCCTCAAATTTCACTAATTTTAAAATTAGTTTCAAAATAAAATGTAAGTATTCACATGGTTTGTGCTGAATATTGTATTCATTAAAGGTGTTAGATAAATCCAAGGTAACTACTGAATGCTGTGAAGATGTCAGCTTGAAGGGCCTATGGGACAAAGAATGATAATGTGTACATTTCTATTAATCTCCCAAGAAAAAGTAAACACAAACTTGTACATGGGGGGATGACACTGAAATTGGCAAAAGAGGTCAGAGTTGCTGCTTCCTTTTCCGACATTTGGGAAGAGATAATTACTGAGCAGTAGTTGTTTTCTCAGTTCTCAGCTGATGGACTCTCCTAAATAAAGCTGGCAGGGCTGCTTCCAGAAGAAAGCTACTGATTCAGCCATTGTTTAGCACAATGAACCAAGCTTTCGCTCTGGGAAATGTTTCATTGTATTATCTGGGATTTTTTCCAGCATGGATCCTATTAGAGACAATTGCCTCATCACATTATTTTTGACTGACTAGGGTAAGCCTACAGGTTTTTCTTTTCTGATAATTCAGCCTGCTGCATATTAACTTTGATTATGTATTATGGATTGAGTTTACAAAGCTGTTTATTTCTCACCTCATTTCCAAGTTTTAAGAACTTCAGAGTGAAGCACATTATTATATTACCTACATTCAGTAACACAGCACATTATTATATTACCTACCATCCAGGTCCCAAAGCTGTCTGAAGATTATAATCAAACAAAAGAACAAATGAACAAACAAAAATTAATGAAATTTCTCTATTCCTCCATTTTTCAACTTTTGGAATTTGCACCTCACTTCCTCTCAGCCCTAGAAACCAGTACAAGATTCAGGCAAGGAGGTTTATAATACATTTCCAAGAATAATTCTCAATTATAATCATTTTATGTTATACTTCATTTTGTAGGAATTTATAAGTGAAAAATGATATTGGTGAAAATGTCCAATAAGGAGATTAAAAAATAAACAGCTTTAATAGAGTAGCAACAAAAATTATAGCATCAAAACAATTGTCACATATTTAATATTCACTGTATTCAGCTGTATTATGTTCCTTAATAGCAATTTTGAAATCCCCATAAATTTTCATTGTAGCAAGTATTTCTATTTTTAACCATAAATTCAGAGATTTGTGGTGCTATCTTTAGTTCCTGCCTCATTATCATTGTGTGATCCCTTTATCCTAAGCATGCATTTTTAAAAATGTTTTCTTCTATTATTCCAAATCCCCTTGACCTTTCTCTTCCTCTCTTACAGGGAAGTTAATTACATGCCCTATATACACATTTACGAAATATCCAAAGTTGTGTTAATTTTTGTTTATGGTTGTTTGATAAATATTTCTTTTTTAGATATGAATTTTACACTGGCTGTGTTGTTTTCAGTGCAAAGGGTTAGTCCGTGGCCTCACATATGCAAGTCAAGCCACAAACCACCAAGCCAAATACCCTACCCACCATGCTACATTGTTTTAAAGTCTGTTATCCTGCTGTATATGTACTACTATGCTTTTTCAGTCACCAAGCAGAATATCATGTACATTTTACTGAACCATCCCCTAGTTATTGCATTGTTATTTTATTACAAACTTTCAAAGCTGCATAGTGTTGAATATTCACCCAAATCACTGTTTTTAGGTCATTTCATTTTGCATTTTCAAGTCCATATTACTTAAACTGGTATTCCTTCATTATACTTGAGCAAGATAGGTTCTGATTCAGTGCATATATTTTTGTGTTTTCTTTTTTCCTATTTTCTGTTTTTTTTTGTGGGGTGGAGAGGAGTAATATGAATTTATTTCAGAAGAGAAAGTAACTTTTGCACTCAAGAGAATTTGCTTCTCTACAGTGGAGAGACTCAAATCACAATTGTTTTTCTTTAACTATTATTATTATTATTATTATTATTATTATTATTATTATTATTGGACTGGAGTGATAGCACAGTGGGTAGGGCATTTGCCTTTGCACACGGCCAACCCGGGTTCGATTCCTCCATCCCTCTCCGAGAGTCTGTCAAAGTACCAAGAGTATCCCGCCCGCACAACAGAGCCTGGCAAACTCCCAGTGGCATACTCGGTATGCCAAAAACAGTAACAACAAGTCTCACAGTGGAGACGTTACTAGTACCTACTCGAGCAGACTGATGAACAACGGGACGACAGTGCCACAGTGCTACCGTGCTATTATTATTATGTTTTTGCCACACTTGGCAGCTTTTATGGCTTACTCTCGGCTCTGCATTGTAGGCTCACTCCTAGTTGGCTCAGGTTACCACGTGAGGTGCCAGGGAACAAACTCAGGTGACTGCGTGCAGGCAGTACTCTATCTGTTGTATAATCGCTCTATTCCCATTAATGATTTTTTTTTCTTTATGGCCACAGTTTACTTGTAATCTTCAACATTTTTGTAACTAATTAAGGTTTATTGAGACATCTTGCTGTTTTAATTTCATTTCTCTGGTTAGTGTGAAAGAAACTCTCTCGTGTGTAGTATTTAATTCGTTTTTTCTCAGAGCATGCTTCTCATTTTGTTTTTCTGTTTTCTGCTGAACGTTTTGTATTTTTTCTTGAACTATTTTCCAGAAATTCTTCAAATGAAGAACCTGATCTATTTTTCAGTTTTAGACATTGCATATATTTTCCTGGTCAATTATCATTATTTGAAATAGTAAATTATTGACCATTATCAATTGTATCTAATCTTGCTGTAATCAAATTGTAATTTGTCTGTATTCAATTATACTTCCTTGAATGAGGGCTACAAAAATATTTTCCTGAATGCTTTTATTTTATACTAAGTACTAGTTTTTACATTTGGGTATGAGACCAACAGAGTTTGTTCTTTTATTATAGAGTAATGCCTTCATTTGGCTTCACAGATCAGATTCAAGCCACTATTTCAGATAGTGCAAGGGATTTATGAGATGGCATTCGTGAAAAATATAAACAGGAATGGTTATATGCGAAATGGGAGGAAAACGAATGAAGAATCTCTTTCTTTAACAAGTGACCCTAGTGTGTGATTGGACTTTACAGCATCTGGGAACTATGTAAAAACACAACTCTAGTAGTTATCACTGCAGGAGAATTAGATTTTCTGTCATAGGTTGCTCTGCAGGCAGGCAGAGTGGACTCTACTCGCAGGTAAATATAGATTCTGACAGTTGATATGCCACATTAGCTGTGGTAGGTTTATAGTGGATTAATTAAAGAGACTAGTCAAAAAACTTACAGCACAGCTCATCATTTCCTCCTTCAGAGATTTCGTGTTGTCTTATTTATTCAATCATAATTTAATATTCAAGTATCGATTATTTCATTCCATGTGAAAGTAATGAGTGGTACCATGCACCATTTGTTATGTACAATATATGTTTGTTGTCATTTTTCCCACCCCATTATATATGCTGTCTTAGTCACTGTCACTGTCAGTCCCATTGCTCATTGATTTGTTTGAGCGGGCACCAGTAACGTCTCTCATTGAGAGACTTATTGTTACTATTTTTGGCATATCCAATATGCATAGGTAGCTTGCCAGGCTCTGCCGCGCAGGCTTGATACTCTCGGTAGCTTGCCGGGCTCTCTGAGAGGGGCAGAGGAATCGAACTAAGGTCGGCCACATGAAAGGCGAATGCCCAACCTCTGTGCTATTGCTCCAGCCCGCTGTAATTATTAGTAAAGAGTAAGAAATTCTAGATTTTTTATATAATCCTTTATTTAGGAAGTCTATAATGTTTTAGGGGGAGGGTGTTGGTGTACACCAGAGGTATTTGGGACTTACTTGTGGTTCTACACTCAGAAAAGAACTACTTTGTTCATAACCCACCAGGGCACAGGGCACTATACAGGAAGCCAGGGATCAAATCCTCTTTAGCTATAAGCAAGGCAAGAACCGGTCCTCTATATTATCTCTCTGACTCCAATTCAGTTAGCTTTTTAAATTAATTATGTTACTTTATTCTGTTACATTGTCTGTGTAAATCCAACCAGGTACAAAAAAAATAATAAAAGAATATTTGTTTTTTTTTTCTTCCATGTTTAACTATTTCTCTCATCAATACAATATAGTGATAAAATTCATCAAATTACCCAGCATGATGCCATTAACTATTTATAGATAAAATTATATTTATTTTTATTCTGAAATCAGATTAAAATTGATCATATCTATGCCTCTGTTTTGAACACACACAACTTGACATGCCCAAGTTATACTCTCAAGTCTAACTTGCTATATGGGTAGCTTCCTTTATATAATTAGTGACAGTTATGTACTTTTATTTGCGTAGTCACAAATCTTTTGTCATAGTCCTCTCCTCCTACTCTATCACACGTTGCAATTAATTCATCAGTTTCTCAAAGTATATCTTTATTCTTCTCAATTTTTACCACTTTATTCTAACAAATAACTAAATGCTTGCAGCTGATTTATTGCAAATGCTTGATTTTTCTATTTTCAACGTTAGCTATGTACTTCTCATTCATGTCTTCTTTGATATAGAACTTGAGACAACATAGACCTTAACTACTTTTCTGACTTTATGTCTTTCTCTTTTTTTTTCTGTTTCATACTCCTGCTGATCTCATTTCCATTAAATTAACACATACAGCACATTCCTAGTGAAGGAATATAATTCTTTAGGATATGTTTGTGATTAGCATAATCAGTTCTTTAAACATTTTCTCAGATGTCACTTGCTCACTGAGGCTGACTCTATCTTCCTAGTTAAAATCACATCTTCCTCCTTCCATGTAAACTTTATATTCCAGTCAATGGATATTTTCCAGAGCTCTTATACCTACTAAATATTTATTATGTTTATTTTTATTGTCTAGGTTCATAAATGGAGGGGTTTTGGTCTAATTTTTTTCTCAATTTTTGGAAGGGGGGAGTTTGGAAGTATTATTTTTTTTTCTTTTTGGGTCACACCCGGCAATGCTCAGGGGTTCCTCCTGGCTCTACACTCAGGAATCACTCCTAGCGGTGCCTGGGGGACCATATGGGATGCTGGGAAATCGAACCCGGGTCGGCTGTGTGCAAGGCAAATGCCCTCCCCGCTATGCTATCGCTCCAGCCCCTGGAAGTATTATTTATTAACTTTACACACCCTAATGTATTTAAGTTGCTCCCTTGCTTTGATGTATGCATTGATATGTAAGTATAAATTTCATTTAATGAAGTAATTTCTTGGGGCTGGAGTGATAGTACTTGCATTGCATGCAGCCAGCCTGGGTTTGATGCCAAATATAGTCCTCCAAGCAGCTCCAGGAGTGAATTCTGAGTGCAGAGCCAGAAATATGCCCAAGGACAATGGAACAAGGTCTCAAAACAAAGTACATAAGTAAAGAACTAGGGTAGGGGACTAGAATGTACTAGATAGTATGTTTGGAGCTCTGAGCTTTTCTCGCACAAAGCTCACCCAAGTTCCCGCTCCAGCAACCCGTAATGTCCCCTTGAGCACCACCGAAAGTGATCATCCATGGGTGGACAACCTGGAATAAGCACTGAAATCACCAGCTATGTTTTAAATATACAAAAAAAAAATCTAATTTGTTGCATACTAGAACTCAAAGTCAACATATATTGTCATCTTTGAGAAATAACTGAAAATTATATACAAGAAATTACATTTGGACAGGAAAGAAATGGGTGTGTGTTAGAGGACAAAAGTTAAAAAGGCCTAAAAAATAATGCATAAAAATAATGACAAAAATCATTATGTCCAAACCAAATTAAAATTTTTTTCTAGATACTGATTCCAATGCCAATCATGGTAAAATATTTATATTTTCTGATTATATTTATAACTATTTTTCATGAAGTAATTGTATTATATATGTACATCATGATATATATTTTTGTGTGTAGATATGAGCATACACATATATAAATTTATAGGTAACAACGAACTTGTTACCTATAAATTTGTTTTATAAATTTGTTCATAACATTATGTAATTTTATTATATTGATATTTTACATTTTTGGTACTTATACAAAAACAGTATCTTATCAGTATCAATTTTATTTGACCATTTTTAACATATACTAAGTTCAAGTTCTGAAATATAACATTTTAAGCACTGAAAGGCAAGACAATTAGATTGGTTCAAAGAATTGTAACTCATAATTTACTCAATATGATCCCTATGGAAATTTTGTTATTTGTTTATATCTTAATTCTCTAGGTTATAATTAACTCACATGATTTATACTTAATTTAAATTACATAGCTCATATGGAAGCATAATTAATAGACATAAATGTCAGTATTTATAGACTTAATTTTCTATAAATATGTTATAATGTATTATGCATAAAGGTAAAATGTTATATTTCAGAGAAAATATATACACAAATAGCACTGTACCACTCTTGTTCCATTGTTCATCGATTGGCTCAAGCAGGCACCAGTAACATCTCCATTGTGAGACTTGTTACTGTTTTTGGCGTATTGAATACCCCACGGGTAGCTTGCCAGGCTCTGCCGTGCGGGCGGGATACTCTCAGTACTCTCAGGATACTCTCGGTAGCTTGCTGGGCTCTCCGAGAGGGACATATACAAAAAAGAATTATTTTAAATATATACAAAAATAATTATTTTAAATCTAAATATGTTTTGGATATATTAATATTTACACACAAATACATAATTATAACTATTTGATGATACATTATATATGATATATAGTGTACAATTATAAAAATGGTTGTTATTATAAATAGGCACAAATGATACCACTATCTTTTTTTGAGCTGTGTTATATATATTTAAAAATCATATAAGAAAATTTTCTCTACATTTACATTGCTATTTTAAATTATTTGCTTTTTTCCAATAGTATTAATATTTTCATTTTATACCAGCAATGGTGTCATATATATCCACCTCTCTAGCATTAAGATCTCTTCATCTTTATTCCAGGATTCTTTCCCCAAACCACAACGTTACCCAGCCCTTAGTATTATCAGACCACAGTTTCACTGAATGTTACATACAGTTCTTTTGTGTCCATTTTGCATTGTATAATCCATTGATATATTTTTATATACTTATTCATATGAGAGAAATCATCTAGTTTTTTCTTTTTCTTTCTGATTTATTATATTTACCATGACTATTCAGTTTCATCCAACTTTCAGCAAACTGCAAATTTCATTTGTCTCACAATTTAGTAGTATTTTGTGTGTGAATATATGTATATTCTTTTAAAAAATTAAAAATTTATTTAAAAATATTTATCCCTGTGGATTTAGTCATTTGGGTTGTTTCCAGATATTTGCTATTGTTTAATAATGCTGTGATGGACATAGGTACACATTATCTATTTTCAGATTGACATTGTTTGTTTTGGGGATAGACACCCAGCAGTGGAATTGCAGGACTGTATGGAAAATCTATTTTTAATATTTGCACAGTCTCTAGACAATTTATCAGAGAGAGAGAACTAAGCAACAATCACTCTAGTAGATTTTCTGCCAAATCTATGTCAGCACTTAACTATTTCTAGAATTTTTATGCTGGCCATTCTAGCCAGTATGATGTAATATTGCATTGACATTTTAACATGATTTTCACTAATAACTATTTTTTCATTTGCTCCTGGCCATCTTTATGTCATTATTGAGAAGTGGCTATTGCCTATCCCTATTTTTTATGGTGTTGTTTGGCTTGTTTTGTTACTGAGCTTTCATAGTGCTTTATTTACTTTTTATATTAGTCCTTTGATGTGTAATGCATGACTATTTTCTCCTAATCAGCAGGGTATCTTTTCATTTTAGGCCTCATGTCTTTTACAGTGCAGGAGAATTTCTGTTTGATGTAGTCCCATCTGTTTATTTCTGCTTTTGTTTTCATTGTCAATGGAGTCGTATCATCGAAGACTCCTCTAAGACCAAGATCTCAGAGAGTGCCGCCTATGCTTTTCTCACTGTATTTAACATAAATAGGTTTTATATCAAGGTTTTTAATAAATCTTAAATCAAACTTTGTTTACTGTGTGAGATAGGCTTCTAATTTTGCTATTTTGCATGTAGCTATCCAGTTTTCCCAGCATTGTTTGTTAAAGAGAATTTCCTTGCTCTATTTAATGTATCTAGACCCTCCATTTAAATTAACTGTTCATATACGTGGGAATTTATCTCTGATCTTTCATTTCTAGTCCATTGATATGAGAGTGTCTTTGTCTTGTGGAGTTTTTATTACCATAGTTTTGTATAGAGATTAACGTCTGGAAGCTTGTTTGATAAAGTAAGACTATAGAGCATAGTGTAGTATGTTTTATAATCATCATATAAGTAAAATTTCTATCATTTCCAGATTTTTAAAAATCTCTCAAATTACCATTGCATAAACAAACCTGCTCTCCCAAATACAAGGAATTAACAAAATATTTCTGGCAAATAAGTTCTAGTAACTGTGATCTTTTTGTTGATTTGATTTTATTTTTTTGCTAAGGAAATAATGGTTACACCTACACACACAGAGACAAACACACAAACATACTTAATAAAATCAAGTTCCCTTTCTTTGTTTGTGCAACATCCAATGGTGCTCAGGGTTTATTCCTGGTTCTACGCAGGGATCATTCCTGCCAGTAGTTGGTGAATCACATGTGGCACTGGAGATCAAACTAGAGATGGCCACATGCAAGATAAGTGCTTTTACCCCTATTTTATCTCTATGGTCCTATTATTGATCTTTATTAGTATGTGCTACTTTACAATTTCATTAATGATTTTGTGCTAGTATGTCTCTTTCCAGTAATGCAGAACTCCCATAGCTCTTCCTAGATACTCCAATATCCACAAATGGAAATGGGAAATAATTTTACTTATAAAATATGTTATGAACATTTTGAAAATATACAAGATATAGTGATTGATCTATTATATACATAACCTTCAGTGTGTATGACTTTATAGTAAATATTATCTTTAGCTCCAACTTAATAAACATTCTTGAACTCCACATTTATAATAAACATTCTTTCTTTTTTTTATTTTTTTATTTTATTTTTATTTTATTTTTTTTTTTTAATTTATTTATTTTTAATTAGAGAATCACTGTGAGGGTACAGTTACAGATTTATACACTTTTGTGCTTATACTTCCCTCATACAAAGTTTGGAACCCATCCCTTCACCAGTGCCCATTCTCCACCACCCGTAAACCCAGTGTCCCTCCCACCCTCCCCAATCCCATCTCCCCCCCACCCCACCCTGCCACTGTGGCAAGGCATTCCCTTCTGTTTTCTCTCTCTAATTAGCTGTTGTGGTTTGCAATAAAGGTGTTGAGTGGCCGCTGTGCTCAGTCTCTAGCCCTCATTCAGCCCGCAACTCCCTTCCCCCACATGGCCTTCGACTACAATGTAGTTGGTGATCGCTTCTCTGAGTTGACCTTTCCCCGGAACGTGAGGCCAGCCTCGAAGCCATGGAGTCAACCTCCTGGTACTTATTTCTATAGTTCTTGAGTATTAGTCTCCCACTCTGATATTCTATATACCATAGATGAGTGCAATCTTTCTATGTCTGTCTCTCTCTTTCTGACTCATTTCACTCAGCATGAAACTTTTCATGCCCATCCACTTGACTACAAAATTCTTGACCTCCTTTTTTCTAACAGCTGCATAGTATTCCATTGTATAGATGTACCAAAGTTTCCTCAACCAGTCATCCGTTCTGGGGCATTCGGGTTTTTTCCAGATTCTGGCTATTGTAAACAGTGCTGCGATGAACATACATGTGCAGATGTTGTTTCGATTGTACTTTTTTGCCTCTCTGGGATATATTCCCAGCAGCGGTATTGCTGGGTCAAATGGGAATTCAATATCTAATTTTTTGAGAGTCGTCCAAATTGTTTTCCAGAAGGGCTGAACCAGTCGGCATTCCCACCAGCAGTGAAGAAGGGTCCCTTTCTCCCCACATCCTCTCCAACAGCGGTTGCTTTTGTTCTTTTGGATGTGTGCTAGTCTCTGTGGTGTGAGGTGGTATCTCATGGTTGTTTTGATCTGCATCTCTCTGATGATTAGTGATGCAGAGCACTTTTTCATGTGCCTTTTGGCCATTCGTATTTATTCCTTGGTAAAGTTTCTGTTCATTTTTCGCCCCATTTTTTGATGGGGTTGGATGTTTTCTTCTTGTAGAGTTCAACCAGTGCTTTATATACCATTGATATCAACCCCTTATTTGATGGGTATTGTGTAAATATCCTTTCCCATTCTGTGGATAGTCTTTGTATTCTGGTCACTGTATCTCTTGCGGTGCAGAAGCTTTTTAGTTTAATGTAGTCCCATTTGTTGATCTCTGTTTTTACTAGATTGCTTAGTTCCGTGTCACCTTTGAAGATACCTTTATCTTCAATATCGTGGAGGGTTTCGCCGACCTTGTCTTCAATGTACCTTATGGTTTGTGGTCTAATATTGAGGTCTTTAATCCATTTTGATCTGACTTTTGTGCATGGTGTCAGGTCAAGGTCTAAACCCATTTTTTTGCATGTGGTTGTCCAGTTGTGCCAGCACCATTAATAAACATTCTTTCTTTTTGAATTTTATATTATTTTATATAGTTGTTCACAATAATTCATTACATTTAATATTCAAACACCAATTGCATCTTCCCACCACCATATTTCAAAAGTTTTTACCCCAAATCCCAAATCGTAGCCCCCAAAGCAGAACTGAAACACTTAATTTTGTATTGCTTGTTATGAGTAATCCACTAAAAATGGTCTAATAAAGTTTCCTTAGATGAAAGTGTGTGAAGACTATTGTGTTTCATTCTGGAGCCATTAACTCCTTGTATAAGAGATTACTAACATGTTTGCTAAGCCCTATCAAATGTCGTGTGCTACTCTTGGTATATCAGTGGTGTAGAGTATGAGAGGTTTCATGGCCGCATTTGCTTCTTCATGCTCCCGGAATTCTAAAATTTAGAATATGATTATAGGGCAGATTCAGTAATGGGTGAGGCCTAATGTGCTCTATTCCAAAAGCTTTATTTCTGAGTCACTGGTTCTTGGCCATTGATGAGATTATATGATGCCAGGGCTAGTTTGTGGGTGTGACTGCCAAGCTACTGGTAAACTTGGGAAATTGGAGGCAGAGGCCCATTCCTGTTCTGAGCAGGCTTGGAGATTCCAGTCACAGGTCCTGCATACATGGGTTTCTCTGCAGATTCACTCATGGATGAGGTTCCTCCGAGCCCGTGAGAGTGGCCTTGAGCGTGGCAGCTATTGGTTTTCAGCTGCTGGGGCTTTGATGGGGCACGAAAAGAAATTCAGCCGTCCCACTCGATTTGCCTCAGTGAAGACAGGCTGGCATGAAGTCTCGGCCCATAACAAACATTCTTGGAGTCCAACTTAATAATAAAGTCAAACTCCAACTTCAAAATAAACATCCATCTTTTAGAATTGTCTTAACCGGTGCGGGAAAGGTAATATGACAGGCATTGCAAGTGGTTGACACATGTTTAATCCCCAACAACAAATATGGTCTCCAGAGCACAGCTGTGAGTGGTTCAAAAAATGAATAAGGTTGTTTATCATAAATACTCTGAGGCAGAGGGTCTGGTATTGGGTAGGGTGCTTGCTTGCCTTGCATGTGATTGCCCTGGAAACAAACCCTTATACTCTACATGATCCCTAGAGACTGCCAGGTTTATCGCTGAGAAAAGAGCCCAGAGTTATCCCTGAGAACAGCCAAGTGTTGCTCAAAAACAAAGAAAAGGAATAATCTGAGGATGAACGTTTCCAAAGTCAACTTATAAGAGTAGTATACTTCTGTTTTGAGTTTATCTCACATAGTTATCATTTGCTCTGAAACTTGTTCAGTGATATTGCTGATAGTCTAGAAGTTTTGAGTTTTTTTTTAATCCCCTTGAAACAAACTGGAAAATTCTTAGTTTCATGCCAAAGTGCTCAATGAGATATCAATATAAAAGCAATGAGCGGGGCTGGAGAGATAGCACAGCGTGTAGGGCGTTTGCCTTGCACGCGGCCGACCCGGGTTCAAATCCCAGCATCCCATATGGTTCCCTGAGCACCGTCAGGGGTAATTCCTGAGTGCAGAGCCAGGAGTAACCTCTGAGCATCGCCAGGTGTGACCCAAAAAGCAAAAAAAATAAAAAATAAAAAAAAAAATAAAAGCAATGAGCTTATTTTACAAATTAAACTTTTCCAAAGTGGATTTTTGAGGAACACCATGGACCACTCATGTGTGAAGTGATAAATAGAAATATTTACCCAGCCAGATACCTTTGCAATTAGAGAAAATGTTTCTTGCATCATCTTTTTGCAAGGTTGGATTCAATTAGCATGTTCAGTGGACAGTGGAGTCCTGGCTTTTCTTTTTTAACTGTAATAGACTCAATTATTTTCTAGGGTGACTTAACTTCTGTAAATATGACAGTATTTCCTGGATTAAAACTAAACATTTTTAATATGAACTATAACTTCTAATTTTACTCATCTCTGAAAGTCTTACACAGTAGTAGAAAATTCACACTACAGAAGACTATAGTCACAGAAAACTATTTGCTTAAATATAGGATATTTGCCAAATGTTGCTCTTAGTCATTCCAACTTCATATATTGGTATTTCTCTCTCTAAATAAGAACTACTTTAATATAGTAGTAATACAGACATACTTGTGCAACATAGTGTATAGTCACTACATTATTCTAAAAAATGCCATTGAGACTAAGTAATAGTGATTTTTGCCTAAAAATGATGAACCATCTTTTTTTGCTACAATAACAAATATATTTGAGGTAATTGTCAGAGCACACATATTTGGACTACTGATTTGTCAATTTACTAACACCTGAATCACAGACTATATTGTTATATTTTTCTTTCTTTTTTCAAGAGCTAAATTTCTTATACAATATCTAAATTATACAGCATAAGTTGACAGAAAACATTAATCACATAAAAGGATTCTGGGTAAAAATAAATTTTATGGGTTGCTTGGGAAGATAGTCTTATCATATCAAGCTGCCATCCTTGTACACAGAAGATAGAAATCCTGGCTGTAATATTTTTATTTCCTTGCCTTACTTTGGCATACACATGTGCACGTTTTAAAAACTGATATTGTTCCAGAAGTTAATATGTGAATCAAGTATTTACAAATTGAAATACATTTCCCCATAAAAAAGAATTAAAAATGATGATTGGATTCCCAAGACAAAATGCTTCATAATAAATTTTAATTCTAGAGCCAGCCTTACTGTGGCATATAAAATGTTTAACCTTTAACATAAAGATATTTTTACTAAAATAAGTTACATATATTTGTCATCTCTTTCACCTTATCCACAGTGTACACATATGAAAATACCTTGACTTTTCAATGTGTGGATTGTGAGAGTGAAAAAGTCAGAAATGTCTTTGTTCAATTGCTTTTGCATCATGGAAATAGAACTAGTTATTCTAATCTTTGGGAGGCAAGTTGAAAAGAGAGAGAAACAGACAACTTAAATATGTAAAATTAGTCACAGAGATCTTTAGAAAAACTCAACAAAAAGCTTAAAAAATGCAATAAACATGATATTAGATAGGTATTGTAAAGGAATATCGATATGAGATGCTTTGTTTGACAGCAGCTGGTTCTATGCACAACAGGAAAATTAAATTGTTACTTGTCTTATTTTGATCTGAAAATGGCCATAACAGCTCCTCTACTTTTGCTTCTTGAAAACTTTATACTTAACAAGATGCAAATTATATTGTCAAACACACAAACTTTGGTGACCTCTAATAAAAATACCAGTTTTATTTCTAATTCCTATTATAGATGCATCATACTTTATGGTAGGTTTTGAAGAGGAGACTCCTAATAACTATGATCACCCAAAAAAATCAAGGTTTTTTGATATCAGTTTATTTTCTAATATTAAACTGATATTACCACATCATATCAGTTTATTTTCATAATGCTAGATAAAAGTTACCTCAGGAGGACTCCACTTAGAATATGAAGCTTTAGACAGACTGAAAGTGTCTTATATGTTATTCATTAACTCACTTTTCCATAAGAGCGAAAGTCCAATATTGACACCTATTTGGAAGGATTGTGAGGAGAATATGTAAGAGGAAAACTAGATAAATTTGCTGAGGTTTTAAGACTGTCACACATAATTAACATGCTGAAACCAAAAACAATAAATAATCATTCTTAGTATTATTTTTAAGTTACATTCAGGATTAATGGTATCCATCAGAAATTGGAAACATAGATGCCTAAAAAGTAATTGTTTAGACTTGATTCTGAAGATATTTTTATTGCTTTTTTTCCTCTCCATTGGGAAGTTCTATTTATATATTACATAAGGGCAAAAAATAGATGTTTCCCATAAAGAAAATATACTTAAAGAGTATTTTACATTAAGCGTTCTGATCCTGCCATTATGAGAGAGCATCAATTTTGTGATTTTATGTCTTCCATTATTAGCATAAAAGGTCCCTCATAAATAACATCTTTTAAAGGCACCAACAATTTATTTCCTTTATTCCACTAAGTCACGCATGCATTGTGGAGTAAGTAACCTTAGAATATAGTTATTGTATTCAAAATCTTCTATCCCTCTGGTTACTATAAATTCTAGCACTTAAAGTAGAATTAATGCACTATTCAGAACTTATTGCACATATAATTTAATTTTTAATCTCTTAAAATGCCCATGAATTTTCTACTCATTGTAAAGCAAATATTTTCATTTATATGCAAAATTCTCATTTATTGTAAAATTAAATGGGCTGGATATCTTTTAGTGCACATTTTAGTATTTTATACAAACAACTACTTTTAATATTAAAATGTGTATTTGTAATCTAGTTTGAGATCATTTAATCTATTTTGTTATTTTTTAACTAAAGCACTGTGATTTACAAAGTTATTCATAGTTGAATTTTATACATGCATTATTACAGCACCAATCCCACCACCAATGTCAACTTCCATCCAGGAAATTTCCAGTTCCTTACCATACCCCAGATCCTGCCCCCCCACCCCACCCCTGTGCGTGCACACACGCACGCGCGCTCTCTCTCTCTCTCTCACACACACACACACACACACACACACACACACACACACACACACTTCCATCCTGGCTTCTTGACAGGAACTTTCTAAGTTTGGTTGTTAAAGTTTGAGGGTCTTGATTTCAGTGTTCTTGACTCTGTGGTTTATGTATATATTTATCTATATCATCCCTTAACACCACCTTTGTACCTGATGCCCCCAACATGGTCCCATTGCTTATCATCTGTCTCACCCCTCCCCCACTCTTCTTTCCTTCTCCTCCCTATAATCTGGAGCTAAGTTTGATTTGGGCATCTCCCTCTCCCCCCCACATAAAACACCACATTCCATCATCCAGTTATTCTGAATACCGCATATAAATGACAATATGCTTTTTGTGTGTGTGACTTACATTTTTTAACATGATGTCTTCTATTTCCATCCTTGCTGCCACAATTTATGTGATTTCAACATATCTTGAAGCTATGAAGTATTTCATATTGTCACTGAACATCTAGGTTGATCCTGAATCTTAGCTTTTGTACTGAATGCTGCAATGAATAATGATGTGCATACATTCTTTTGAATGAATGCTTCTGAGTTTACTGAGTATCCTCAAACGTGTTATCTGTATCACTGGACCAGTCAACATCCACAACAGAATAGGTTGAGGGTTCCTTTTTCACCACAACCCCACAAACAGAGATTATTCCCAATATCTTTGATATGTGCCATTCTCACTGTTAAAGATGATGTATCATTTTCCTCTTGATATGGATTTCCCTAATGATAAGTGATGGTGAGCATTTTTCATGTACCTATTAACCATACATGATCTTCACAGAAGTATCTGTTCAGTTTTCTTCACCACTAATTGATAGGGCTTTTACATTTTTGTTGTTGTTTTTGGAACTTTGTAAGTACTTTTAGATTCGGGATATCAATCCTTTCTTTATCATATGTATTGAGTATGAATATTTTTTCCCACTCAGCTGTTGGTTAGTTTAGGCCCATGTTTCTTTTGACATATAGAAACTTTGAAGTTTGATGTAGTCCCATTTGTTTAATTTTGATTCTGTACCTTTTGTCAATGGCATTGTATCATTGAAGAATCTTTTGAGCTCTAGATCTTGGAGCATTCTGCCTATATTTTCCTCAGTGTACTTTATAGATTCAGGTCTGAGTTCAAGGCCATTGATCTACCTTGAGTTGACTTTTGTGTAGAGTGTGAGATATGGTTATATCTTTAATGTTTTGCATGTGGTTATCCAATTCTCCCAGCACCATTTGTTGAAAATGCTGTCATTCCTCTTAGGACCCTTATTACAAACCATAATGAATAAAAGTAAAAGGAGAGAGAAAGAGAGAGAGAGAGAGAGCGCACAAGAAGGAAAGTGCCTTGCACTGAGGGAGGCTGGGAGTAGGAGAGGAGAGTTGGGGGATGCTGGTGGTGGGGAGACGCGGGACATTGGTGGTAGAAATATACAGTGGTGGAAGGATAAGTGCTGGATCATTGTATGACTGAAACCCAATTATGAACAGCTTTGTAATGTTCTATCTCTTGGATACCCAATTTAAAAATTAAAGAGGGGCTTAGATCAATAGCACAGCTGGTAGGGCGTTTGCCTTGCATGTGGCCGAACTGGGTTTGATTCCCAGCATCACTTGTGGTCCTCTGAGCACTGCCAAGAGTAAATCCTGAGTGCATGAACCAGGAGTAACCCTTGTGCAATGCTGGGTGTGGCCCAAAAAGAAAAGAAGAGAGAAAGAGAGAAAGAGAGAAAGAAAGAAAAAGAAAGAAAGAAAGAAAGAAAGAAAGAAAGAAAGAAAGAAAGAAAGAAAGAAAGAAAGAAAGAAAGAAAGAAAGAAAGAAAGAAAGAAAAAAAGAAAGAAAGAAAGAAAGAAAGAAAGAAAGAGAAAGAGTAATGTGGATTTTATGCCCAGTTCAATCAGCTTAATTAATAGCTGAATAAACAACAGTACTCCTACATTAAAAAAAGAAAAAGAATGCTGTCTTTATTCCATTTAATGCTCTCAGCTACTTATCACAAAGTAGCTGACTATATATATATGTATATATATACATATATATGGCAGTTTATCTTATATATTCTATTCTGACTAATTTTTCAGTTTTTAATCCAGTACCATACTATTTTGATTACTATTGCTTTATAGTATAAAATTAAATTAGCTTGTTTCCTGTTTTTCAGTATGGTTTTGGCTATGTGGGGCCTTTTATGATTCCACACAGACTTTATACTTGACTGTTCTAAGACCTTGAAGATTTTTGTCAAAATTTTGATAGGCATTCATTTAATCTATAATTTAGGTAAGATGGTCAGTTTTACAAATATGATCGTTCCGATCCATGAGCATGGGATGTTTTTCCATTTCCTAAGATTTTTATTTTTTTTTCTTGTGTGTTTTGAACTTTTCGTGATTAGGACTCTGACTCTTTTGCTAAGTTGATTCCTAGGTACTTGAAGTTTTTGGATATTATTTTAAATAGGTAGACTCTTTGATCTCTTTCTCCTCTGATTCATTATTTTTAGATAGAAATACAACCGATTTTTCTGTATTGACTTTGTAGCCAGTCAATTTTCTATAATGGTTTATACTTTCTAGGAACTTTTGTGTGGACTATTTAGGGTCTTCAAGGTTTACCATCATGTAATCTTGCAAATAGAGATTATTTGGCTTCCTCTTTCCCAATTTGTATCTCTTTGATTTTCTTTTCTGATTGCTGTTACCAAGACTTCTAATACAATAAGAATAAGACTGGGGACAGTGAATATACTTGTAATATGGTTTGACATCATTTTAAATATCATCTTTTGTACTTGCTGGTAATTAAAGATCCAATTGTTTTATGGTTGATAAACACAAATATCCAATAATAAATAAAATATAAATATTGATTGTGTGTTTTTTGTTATTCATATTGACATATTTGAGTAAACCAAGTATTTTAAAAATATATTAATGTATTTACATAAATATTAAAACATAAAATAATTTATTATGCAACCTGATTATTGATTATAAAAACATAACACATGTGTAGTTGTTTCATTAAATCATTTACATGCAATAATTTTTATATATATTTTCCATTATATGTGAGGTTCAGATAATATATTCTTCTATATAACTCAATATCTCTCTCTAACTTAACCATTTTATTCATCAATCAAATATTTATTGACTAGCTACCCAGTAACTTACATAGGAGATACATAAACAATTTTTATAATCTGTCATTGTACACTTAATTAGGAAACAAACAGTAAATATTTCTATGAAGAAAATAAATAAAAATCCAGGGAGTTTCTTTGAATTGATAAGTTATGCTCTGTATGTATTTATTTGCATGCAGTCATGATATTTTATTATTTAAAGACATAGGCATAGAATAAAACATATTTTTCAAGAATGGCACCTTACTATTAACAATATGATGCAATAAAAACTTTGCCCACATAGAACTTGACAATTTTTTAGTGCATTTATCATGTGTAAGTGATCTGAAAGTACCAAATCATTTCTTTGTTGACCTAACCCAGCATCTCTGGGGTCTTCCTCTAGAGAACGGATAAAATTGAATACTTTAAATCTTTCTTACTTCTATTTATTTTCTTATTTTTCTCTTGGGCTCATCCATCAGGCAAGAGGGTTCCCATGCTGAGCTCCAGTCACTCATTTTCAAGTGTTACAATACAAAGTGAAACTGTAGGGGATTTATTTTTTTGTAACAGAATACGTTTAAAACAGATGAAATTCTTGACTTATAAAATAACAAAAGATCATTTGATTTGGGGCGTGACTTGGAGAATAATACCACGGCACTTTTTTCCCATGACATATAGACATATCATAGGTAAGTTACATATCAATAAAAATGATGCTCATTTTACTTTAGAGCATAGAAATAGAATCAGTCTTTCTTACAAATATACCTGAAGAATTATCTGCTCATTAGAACTGTTTTGACATTAGTTTTTCACTCTCACTGTCACTGTCATCGCATTGCTCATCTATTTGTTCGAGCGGGCACCAGTAACGTCTCTCATTGAGAGACTTCTTGTTACTGTTTTTGGCATATCCAATACGCATGGGTAGCTTGCCAGGCTCTGCCACGTGGGCTCGATACTCTCGGCAGCTTGCCGGGCTCTCTGAGAGGGGCGGAGGAATCGAACTCAGGTCGGCCTCGTGAAAGGCGAATGCCCAACCGCTTTGCTATCACTCCAGCCACATTAGTTATTAGGCTAGCTTTTTTTTGAAAGATAGTATAAATCATACCACTTCATAAAATTAAACACATATAGATAATAAATTAAAATTAAAGAAAACAAATCATTTTTCTTTCTTCCCTCAAATAACTATGAAAATGGAAGAATTGTAAAGAAACAAAAAATAATATATAATAAATAGCAATAAAGTAATGGTTTTCACTTATAATTAAATACATGGCTAGCAAAAGAGTAACATCTATTGACTGTCACTGTCACTGTCATCCCGTTGCTCATCCATTTGCTCAAGCAGGCACCAGTCACATCTCCATTGTGTGACTTGTTGTTACTGTTTTTGAAATATTGAAATATGCCACGGGTAGCTTTTTAGGCTCTGCCGTGCGGGCCGGATACTCTCGGTAGCTTGCCGGGTTCTCTGAGAGGGGCGGAGGAATCGAACCCAGGTTGGCCGTGTGCAAGGCAAACAGCCTACTCGCTGTGCTATCGCTCCAGTCCTTCTATTGACTACATAATTATATTTAAAAAGTGAGAATAATAGCATGAGAGCTGAAATTAGTTTTTCCAATGCTCAGTTATAAATTTAATATTTTTAGGATTTTTAGCAAGCATGATAAAAATTGATGATAATTATCAGTGTAGAATAACTTAGAAATGAAAGTAATGTTTCAAAATGATTGTTAGAGTGATAATAAGGCAAGTCTGTCAGAAACTAATCTTTAGTCATTTATGTAAACTTATTGTTATAGCCAGTGAGCCTATACCTCTAACAGTTTTTAATAATTAATATATAGATGTATCAATTTCATCTTTAAAATGGCTGTTTCAAATATGAAATATTCTCAGGCGGGTTGAACTGATTGCCCCTAATACTAGGACTTTCTTTTGTAAGGCCATATATGTGATATATGGCACACTCTTGGCAAAGAGTTTCAGTGTCTATATATAGATTCTATTAAATATTTTAAAAAATAAAGCTATTTTTCTCTTCCATGGAGACTGACCCAGTCTAATCTTTCTGTCTCCCTAATGCTATATTACACAGTGCCAGGGTTACTGGTCTGGTGCTGTCTTTCAAATATTTTCCTAGGTTTTAGAGGGATTCTTTCCATACCCTACTTTTTATTTTTACTATCATTAGACATGTTATTCCCCAGTGTTCCTCTTTCTGGGACAAAGCTACAGAAGTAAGATACATCTTTATTAGGAACCTTAACCTGCAAATTGAAATATTTGCTATTAACAATTGTAGTCGGAGACTTCAATATGGCCTTATCGCCTCTAGATAGATCCACAAGAACAAAACTCAACAAGGAAACACTGACTCTGAATGAAGAAATTGAAGAGAGAGGCCTAATAGACCTATACAGGGCCTTACACCCCAAAAAGAAAGAATACACATTCTTTTCCAGTGCACATGGAACATTTTCAAAAATAGACCATGTACTGGGCCCCAGAACATACCTCAATAGAATCGGAAAAATAGAAATTGTATCAACCATCTTTTCAGACCACGATGCGCTGAAGATAGAAGCTAACCACCCACAAATACGGAAAATCAAATCAAACACCTGGAAATTAAACAATTCCATGTTGAACAATGAGTGGGTCAAGAAGGAAATCAAGGAAGAAATCAAAAGATACTTAGAAACAAATGAGAATGAAGACACGAGCTACCAAAACCTATGGGACGCAGCTAAAGCCGTGTTAAGGGGAAAATTTATAGCTCTCCAAGCATTCCTCAGGAAGGAAGAAAGGATCCACATAGATAGCTTGACTTCACGACTCAAGACCCTAGAAAAGGACCAGAGAAAGGACCCCAAACCAGACCGAAGGAAAGAAATAATAAAAATTAGAGCAGAAATTAATGACATCGAAACCAAAAAAACAATCCGAAAGATCAATGAAACAAAGAGTTGGTTCTTTGAGAAAATAAATAAGATTGATAAACCGCTAGCAAGTCTCACAAAGAAAGAAAGAGAGAAAACTCTAATAAATCGAATCAGAAATGAAAAGGGGGACATCATAACAGAAACCAGTGAGATTCAAAAGATCATTAGAGACTACTTTGAAAGTCTTTACGCCACAAAAAAGGAGAACCTAAAAGAAATGGATGGATTCCTTGATTCCTATAATCTCCCAACACTGAAGAAAGAAGACCTGGAATACCTGAATAGACCCATCAATGTTAAGGAAATTGAAACGGTAATCAAAAACCTCCCCAAAAACAAAAGCCCAGGCCCAGATGGTTTCACTGGCGAATTCTTCCAAACATTTAAAGAAGACCTATTGCCTGTTTTCCTCAAACTTTTCCAGGAAATTGAAAAAACAGGAACTCTCCCAAACAGTTTCTATGAAGCACATATCTCCCTAATACCCAAAGCAAACAAAGACACCACTAAGAAAGAAAATTACAGACCAATTTCCCTGATGAACACCGATGCGAAGATCCTCAACAAAATACTAGCAAATAGGATCCAACAACTCATCAAAAAGATCATACATCACGACCAAGTGGGATTCATCCCAGGGATGCAAGGATGGTTTAACATTCGGAAATCAATCAACATAATCCAGCATATCAACAAAAGTAAAGATAAAAACCATATGATCATATCAATAGATGCAGAGAAAGCATTTGACAAGATCCAACATCCTTTCATGATGAAAACCCTTGCCAAAATGGGGTTTGGAGGAACTTTCCTCAAGATAGTCGAAGCCATCTATCACAAGCCTACGGCAAGCATTATCCTCAACGGGGAAAAACTAAGGGCCTTTCCTCTGAGATCAGGCACAAGACAAGGATGCCCACTCTCACCACTGCTCTTCAATATAGTACTGGAAGTACTTGCGATAGCTATTAGACAAGAAAAAGAGATTAAGGGCATCCAGATAGGAAGGGAAGAAATCAAACTCTCACTATTTGCAGACGACATGATACTATATCTAGAGAAGCCTAAAACCTCTACTAAGAAACTCTTAGAAACAATAGACTTATACAGTAAAGTTGCAGGCTACAAAATCAATACCCAAAAATCCATGGCCTTCATATATGCAAACAATGAGGCAGAGGAAAGGGACATGAAAAAAGAAATCCCATTCACAATCGTGCCCCAGAAAATCAGGTACCTCGGAATCAGCTTAACCAAGGAAGTAAAAGACCTTTACAAAGAAAACTACATAACGCTACTCCATGAAATCAAAGAGGACATGAGGAAATGGAAACATATACCCTGCTCGTGGATAGGGAGAATCAATGTTGTCAAAATGGCAATACTCCCTAAAGCATTATACAGATTCAATGCGATCCCTATAAGTATACCCATGACATTCTTCAAAGAAATGGATCAAGCAATCCTAAAATTCATATGGAATAACAAACGTCCAAGGATAGCTAAAACAATTCTTGGGAAAAAGATGATGGGAGGTATCACCATCCCCAACCTCAAACTTTACTACAAAGCAGTAACAATTAAAACAGCATGGTACTGGAACAAAGGCAGAGCCGTAGACCAATGGAACAGGGTGGAATATCCCTACACACAACCCCAAATGTATGACCATCTAATCTTTGATAAGGGAGCAAGAGATGTGAAGTGGAGCAAGGAAAGCCTCTTTAACAAATGGTGCTGGCACAACTGGACAACCACATGCAAAAAAATGGGTTTAGACCTTGACCTGACACCATGCACAAAAGTCAGATCAAAATGGATTAAAGACCTCAACATTAGACCACAAACCATAAGGTACATTGAAGACAAGGTCGGCGAAACCCTCCACGATATTGAAGATAAAGGTATCTTCAAACGTGACACGGAACTAAGCAATCTAGTAAAAACAGAGATCAACAAATGGGACTACATTAAACTTAAAAGCTTCTGCACCGCAAGAGATACAGTGACCAGAATACAAAGACTATCCACAGAATGGGAAAGGATATTTACACAATACCCATCAGATAAGGGGTTGATATCAATGGTATATAAAGCACTGGTTGAACTCTACAAGAAGAAAACATCCAACCCCATCAAAAAATGGGGCGAAGAAATGAACAGAAACTTTACCAAGGAAGAAATACGAATGGCCAAAAGGCACATGAAAAAGTGCTCTGCATCACTAATCATCAGAGAGATGCAGATCAAAACAACCATGAGATACCACCTCACACCACAGAGACTAGCACACATCCAAAAGAACAAAAGCAACCGCTGTTGGAGAGGATGTGGGGAGAAAGGGACCCTTCTTCACTGCTGGTGGGAATGCCGACTGGTTCAGCCCTTCTGGAAAACAATATGGACGACTCTCAAAAAATTAGATATTGAATTCCCATTTGACCCAGCAATACCACTGCTGGGAATATATCCCAGAGAGGCAAAAAAGTACAATCGAAATGGCATCTGCACATGTATGTTCATCGCAGCACTGTTTACAATAGCCAGAATCTGGAAAAAACCCGAATGCCCCAGAACGGATGACTGGTTGAGGAAACTTTGGTACATCTATACAATGGAATACTATGCAGCTGTTAGAAAAAAGGAGGTCAAGAATTTTGTAGTCAAGTGGATGGGCATGAAAAGTTTCATGCTGAGTGAAATGAGTCAGAAGGAGAGAGACAGACATAGAAAGATTGCACTCATCTATGGTATATAGAATAACAGAGTGGGAGACTAACACCCAAGAACTGTAGAAATAAGTACCAGGAGGTTGACTCCATGGCTTCGAGGCTGGCCTCACGTTCCGGGGAAAGGTCAACTCAGAGAAGCGATCACCAACTACATTGTAGTCGAAGGCCATGTGGGGGAAGGGAGTTGCGGGCTGAATGAGGGCTAGAGACTGAGCACAGCGGCCACTCAACACCTTTATTGCAAACCACAACAGCTAATTAGAGAGAGAAAACAGAAGGGAATGCCTTGCCACAGTGGCAGGGTGGGGTGGGGGGGAGATGGGATTGGGGAGGGTGGGAGGGACACTGGGTTTACGGGTGGTGGAGAACGGGCACTGGTGAAGGGATGGGTTCCAAACTTTGTATGAGGGAAGTATAAGCACAAAAGTGTATAAATCTGTAACTGTACCCTCATGGTGATTCTCTAATTAAAAATAAATAAATTAAAAAAAAATTATAAAAAAAAAAAAGAAATATTTGCTATTATGCTTTTGAGTAACAGCTCACATTTGAAACCAAAGTTTATTGGGCAAGAGAGATAGTACAGGCATTAATGTGCTAAATTTGCATGTGGCTCACTGGATCCCGAGAACCACAGGTGGTCTCCCACAGACTACCAATTGTGATCAGGTGGAGAGCCCTGAATACCGTCCAGAAAAAATAACAAGCCAACAAAAATAAAGCAACCAAAATTTACTTCATCTGTGTCATTCTAATAGTTCTGGTGTGGCTTGGTACTGTTTGGACAGACCTCAATTTTAGCATTTATAAAGAATGATGCCTGTTGAATTGTATTGACAAACTAGCTTGAAATTTTTAATTCTTTATAGACAATGTAATTTCAAAAGAAAATTCACCTTTCCCCAGAATGATCTAAACTGGCATTTTATTGCTCTTCTATAGGCTTAATCAGGCCTAGGCAAGTATCAGTAATGTGTTGGAATGAGTATCAGTAATGATTTAAATTATGCTGATGTTGCAACATTTTACTTGATAAGAAAAGCACCAATTCAAAAAGCAGTAACTCATTGTGGTTATCATGAATTGAGACATTTAAATTTTATTTCATTAATCCATATGCACTAAAATGGAATAATATGTGTGTGTTTGTGTGTGTGTAAAATATTGCATCACCATGTTAGTTTATATAACATTGATGCTATTGATGGGGACAAAAGGAAAACAGCTAGGATCTAAAGGAAGTAAATCAATCATGTAGGATCCATATGGTGTGTCACAAGGGCAGCATAAAATGTGTCTATAGCCTAGGCCCTGCCAGATAATTTAGATGACCAGAACCAATTTTTAAAGGCCTGCATTCTTGGTATATAGGGGGCTGGAGCAATAGCACAGCAGGTAGGGCATTTGCCTTGCATGCGGCTGACCCGGGTTCGATTCCCATCATCCCATATGGTCTCCTGAGCACCCCCAGGAGTAATTCCTGAATGCATGAGCCAGGAGTAACCCCTGTGCATTGCTGGGTGTGACCCAAAAAAGCAAAAAAATAAACAAACAAACAAAAACATTCTTGGTATATAATAAAGAAATTCTAATTTATGCATCTTAGTAAAAAAACGGTATCACTGTAGCACTATAGCACTGTCGTCCCGTTCATCGATTTGCTCAAGCGGGTACCCGTAAGGTCTCCATTGTGAGACTTGTTGTTACTGTTTTTGGCATATCAAATATGCCATGGGTACATTGCCAGGCCCTGCAGTGCAGGCGGGATACTTTCGGTAGCTTGCCGGCTCTCTGAGAGGGTTGAAGGAATCAAACCCAGGTCGGCTGCATGTAAGGCAAAAGCCCTACCTGCTGTAGTAAAAAAAGTTAGAAAGGTAAAAGCCTTCTTATTTCTGTGGAATCTGGGAGCTACCTTGCACTTTTTTCTCTTCCCTCAAATCAAGTCTGAATTCTGCTGCTTAATCTCTGGTCACATGCTTTCAGTCTTATCTGCCTGAGCATGAGGATCTGAGCACATGTGCTCACTATAATACTGTCAGGAATATATTTTAATAGAATTTATATTAAATTTAAGCATTTCCCACTTTTACAATTATGATTTGTATGTTGTGATGCAATGTAATGTACAATTTGTTTATTTGTAAAGCAACAGGATTATGAACATAAATTTTATTTGAAATGTAAAATCCAAGAGAGAATAGTTTTCTTCAAAATATGTGCTAGTGTATAAAACTTCTACTTTCTAATAAAAAAACGTGGTAAATAATAGAAAGAAGCTGAATTTCATAGGTTAATTAAAAACTGAAAAATTCCCTATTGCTTACCCCTTTCAAGCTGCTAATATTCTAATCTAGAAATCTAGAAAAGCTTCAGAGAATACATATTATGTAGGTGTTCATGTCTGTATGCACACACACAAATACACACACTTTTGGGGTCCACACCTACCTGTGTTCGGGGTTTATTTCTGAGTCAGTGCTAAGGGATCACTCCTGGAACTCAAGGGATCATATGGGGTGCAGAAAGCTGAGTCTGGGTCCACTGCATGTAAGGAGAATGTGTCCTTAAAATTACAAAATATCATATATTCATCAAGAATCTAAATATTAAAGGCGTGGACTGCACTTCAAGTGGCAGAGCACATGCCTAGTATGTGACTAGTATATTATAAATATTTTTTGGTCACAAGATGTAAATGACCAATTTGTTAGGTGTTTGGATTTATAAGTTATATAAAAGTTAGTAAACAATGCAAAGTATTTCTCTCTAAACTCCAAATAGAAGTACTGTTATATAAAAGAAGACATGAAGAAGGAATATGCAAAAGAAAGAGAACAAGTACTTATGAAATAGCATGAAAATGTGTAGTTAAAAGCAAATATCTGTAAAATTTGCACCAGTATGCATTGTTTTGGACTGATACAATAGTCTAGACAAATAGTATAAATTTTCATATGGTGCTGATGTGTGTATGAGGTACAAAGAAAATTCAGTTTATCATTGTACCTATAATAAACTCCACCAGATGTGTTATAATACCCTGATTATCATGCCCATCTCTTTGATTTAAATCTTTTCCCTGTCCTAGAGAGATGAAACTGTTTTGGAATTTCAGACACTTTTTGTCCATGTGTCTTTATTCTTTCTATTTGTAGTGTTCTTTTGCTAGCATGATTCAACCTTAACTTTAAAACTCTGTACATGATACAACTCTTTAGTTAAATTGTGTTCTTTAGGATTTTGAGTTGCTGTTGGCATATGTAACAAATCTGGTAAGAAGGAGTTAAACTTGCATAAGAACAAATAAATTAATGGATGTTTCTTTCCCCATCCACCATAAAAACTACACAATGGTTTAATCTGGCAAGTTTAGCAAAATTAAGACCTACCATGTTGGATAACTATATTAGTTATTTGATGGTATTTTAATTTTCGCCTTTTATGGTTTGTGTGAACATTTTTATTATAAGTGCTTTTCAGCAAACTCAGAAGGGGATGAATGATTGCCCACACTGTTTAGTAATCTATAAATAATAAAGAATAAAAATAAAAATGGATAATACACACTATCCTCCCGTTGTTCATTGATTTGCCTGAGCGGGCACCAGTAACATCTCCATTGTGAGACTTGTTACTGTCTTTGACATATTAAATATGCCATGGGTAGCTTGCAAGTCTCTGCTGTGCAGATGGGATACTCTCGGTAGCTTGCCAGGCTTTCAGAGAGGGATGAAGGAATCGAAACCAGGTTGGCTGCGTGCAAGGCAAATGCCCAACCCGCTGTGCTATATAAAGATTAAAATGACTCAGAAACAAAACATTCTTATGAGATAGCCCGTCAAATATGACTACTTATAACATTTGGGATACTTTAAAATATAGCTCCTAATAATCTACACAGTAAATGCAAATATTCACAACCATTTGTGATATAAAAGATATGAGCAATAAGTAATTAAAGAATTCTATTTAAACTTGGTTGTTATAATTTGACCTCATGCCTGTTAGGGCAGGCAGGTTTGGGAGGATGGAACCTGGGGAAATTACTGGAAGAAAGTTGATACTGATTGTGGGATTGATGTAGGAATATTGTATGCCTAGAAGTCCATTTTGAATACCTTTGTAAAGTTTTTCTTGCAAATTAAATTTAGCAAATAGCTTGAAAAACTGTAAATTTTGGTGCCTTACTGAAAAATTAATGTAAATATTCCATTTAACTTGTTATTACTGTTGTTTCATAAAAAGCTTCAATGGGAACCATAGCACAGAGGGTAGGGTGTTTACCTTGCACGCGGCCTGCCCAGGTTTGATTCCTCCACCCCTCTAGGAGAGCCCGGCAAGCTACCAAGAGTATCTCGCCCACACAGCAGAGCCTGGCAAGCTACCCATTGCATACTTAATATGCCAAAAATAGTAACAATAAGTCTTATGATGCAGACTTTACTGGAATCCACTTGAGCAAATCAATGAGCAACAGGATGACAGTGACAGTGACAGTTGTGTATTTATTATTATTTTATTAATATTGTTCCAGTTAAGAACCTGAATTTAAATACATTAGATAGTCTTGTCTAGGACCTATAACTGACAAAAAATATATGATTGAGGAGAAATAAAATAAAGTTTGTTTTTTATTTTGAGGTCACAACTGAGAAGGCTCAGAGCTTACTCCTATCTCTGTACTCAGGGATCACTGCTGAGAATACTTATGGGATCATATGTGGTTGTAGGGATCGAACCCAGGTTGGTCATGTGCAAGGCAAGCACCCTACCTGCTTTGCTATCATTCTGGCCCCAAGAGTCAGATTTTCGAACTTTAAATAAACTCTAGTTGATTTTAATATCAACCGCAGATATTGATATTAATAAATTGCACATATATGAAGCAGTTGTTTAATACCAGTAGCACAGAGCAAGTGTAAATCAATAACTATTTTATATATGTAGTGTGGCTTCTTAATCGTAAAAATTTTGACTCTCCCTTCTTTAATTATTAAGATTATGCCATTTAAGTTTTGTTCTCAAGTAGTTTTTTTTCATTTGGGGGGGGCGATTTTGGACTCACCTGGCAGTGCTTAAGCGTTCCTTCGCCTTGACTCCTGTTCAGCGCAACTCCTATCAGTGTCCATATGCAATGGCAGAGATAGAATCTGGTTGGCCATGTGTAAAGAAAGCAAGTTAACTACTGGTTTATTTCTCTGACCCAATTGTGATTTTTTAATTGCCTGTTAGTCAAGGAAGTTATAAAATTGATGGCTGTAAAATTGATACTTTTCAGCATTTAAATATTCAACATAAATTGTTTTCCCCCTTTTTATTGATTCACCATGAGATACAGTTACAAAGCTTTCATATTTGAGCTTCGGTCATACAATCATCAATCACCCATCCCTTCACCAGTGCATTTTCCACCACCAGAATCCCCAGTGTTCCCTCCCACTCCCCGCCTGCCCTGTTCCAACCCTTCCCCTGCCTGTGTGGCAGGCAATTTCCCCCATTCTCTCTCTCTAGTTTGGTTGCATTCGCTATTTTGACACAGTCTCACCACCACTCAAACCTGCTGAAAAGGCAATGCTAGACGATTGTTTTGTATTGCTTGTTATGGATATAATATTATAATGTCCAGGAAATTCTGTGTCATTCTTTTCCAGGAGCTTTAGTTTATAGTCTCTGGTCTTGACTGTTGATGAGATTACATGGTGCCGGGTGCAATTTGTGGGTGTGACTGCCAAGCTACTGGAAAACTGGGGACCTGGGGGAAGAAGGCCCAGTTCCAATCCAAGTGGGGTTGGAGATCTCAGTCATGGGTTCCCACTTACCTCCATGTCACCCCTAACTGAGTCTTTTCTTCTCTTTCTTCTCTTTATGAGTCTCTGAAATAAGACCAATAAACGAGCTTATATAGCTGATCCAGAGGTGGTTTGTGGGTGTGGCTCACACATACCTCACTTTTGGCCGTTTAATTTCTTGGTAAACTTGTCCCCAAGTTGTTGGGGTCTGGCTAAAGGCACAGAAGCAATTTTGGGGTATCTGGAAATATAAAAATACCATCAAGTTGCTGATGCACTTGCCCCGCCAGGTACAGGTTGACCTGCTGCATATCTGCAACACACATTTTAATCATCCAACCATAACTTTCAGCTTCTTTGTGTCTGTAAATTTAATCAATTATTCTAAAATTAGTTTATCAGTTTGTGCTTTGTATTTTATATTTATTTTAGAAATTTTGTTTTTCAATATTATTAATAGTTGTTAATGACATGTTTTCCTGCATAAATCATTGTGCATTTTTCTCCATGTAACCCTCTTTCATCTCTTCCCTATGCCCTTTCACATGGTAAACTTCCTGCCAGTTTTAAGTTTTGTTGCATTTGAGCATCTGCTAATCCTCTACTATATTACATTTTATCCCATATATGAGGGGAGATTATTCTGTGTCTGTCTGATTAACTTTACCTTTCATGATACCTCCAAAATCCATTTATGTAGCATAGAATTAAATGATTTTTTTCTTATAGTTAAATAGGATTCCATTACTACTTAATATTAATACTATTTCTATAGTATGCATAATAGTTTCTTTATCCAGTTACCTGTTCTTAGACATTGGTCGTTTCCTTGTTTTGCTATTTTTTTTCTTTTTGGGTCACACCTGGCGATACACAGGGGTCACTCTTGGCTCTGCACTTAGGAATTACCCCTGGTGGTGCTCAGGGGACCATATGGGATGCTGGGAATCAAATCCGGGTCCGGCCACGTGCAAGGTAAACGCCCTACCCATTGTGCTATCTCTCCAGCCCTTTTTTTTCTATTTTAAGTAATGCTATAATGAACATTAGAGTGCAAATGTCTTTTCTAGATAAAGTTTTTGGGTCCCGGTGGTAGATGCCAAAAAGTGATAGTCCTATGTGGTATGAGAATTTTACTGAAATCTGAGAAGAGAATTTTAAAAGCATGTCTGTAATAATGCATGGTGTTTATAAAGAAAAAATTGTAACCTAGAAAAAACATATTATTTTTTTCCTGTCACATATCAGCTACTTTATTTTTTTTACTTTATTTTTTTATTAGTTTATTTTTAATTAGAGAGTCATCGTGAGCATACAGTTACAGATCCATACATCTTTGTGCTCATGTTTCCCCCATACAAAGTTCGATAACCCATCCCTTCACCAGTGCCCATTCTCCACCACCAGTAAACCCAACATCCCTCCCCCCCTCCCCAGTCCCGTCTCCCCCCACCCCACCCTGCCACTATGGCAGGGAATTTCCTTTTGTTCTCTCTCTCTGATTAGGTGTTGTGGTTTGCAATAAAGGTGTTGAGTGGCCATTGTGTTCAGTCTCTAGTCTGTATTCGGCCGCATCACCCTTCCCCCACATGACCTCCAACCACATTTTACTTGGTGGTCCCTTCCCTGAGTTACCCAGAATGAGAGACCAGCCTCCAAGCCATGGAGACAACCTCCTGGTACTTATTTCTACTATTCTTGGACGTTAGTCTTATAGTCTATTATT